>NW_025215129.1:2362-8445 GCF_004010195.1 Chiloscyllium plagiosum | reverse complement strand
GAGAGTGGAGATGGAGCAGGATTTTGGGAGAGAAGGACATAACCAGAAAAGACAGAACAAGGAACAATATCTGTGAATCGGTGAGGGGGACTGATGAGGAGGAGGAGGAAAGGAAGTTGGAAAGTTTTTAGTTTAGTGAAATTAGGGTAAAGGTCAAGATGAGCTCTGATAAGGCTTCACAAGAGATTGGAGGAAGATGTAAATTTAGGACAAAAAGCAGGAACACTACGTGAGGCAGTTTGACTCATTGGGCTAGTGGGAGGGAGGGGAGCAGCAGATCGGATTATCTCAGTCTTAGTGACAGAGAAACTCTTTGTGCTCCAAAGTCTTGTTGTTGGAGAAAAGGATGGAGGGGACAGGATGATGGACAGTGTTTCACAAAGGAACAAAACCTGGGTAAGTGATGTTTAAAGTGAGTGAACAAACCTAATGTATTTAAATTTTATCCAAAATATTAAAACAAACGACTGAAGTCCTGGTTTGAATCCCATCTTGGCAGATGGTGGAATCTGAATTCAAGAAAAAATAACTGGAATTAGGAATCTCCTGATCTCCATGGAATCATTGTCAATGGCGGAAAAAACCCTGCCAACCTGACAGTGGCCCAGTCAGCTATTCACTGTATTAATCACTGCAAAGTTTCAACACAGTTATGAAACTGGATGGACCATTCGGCATCTAAGAAGGCACCAGAAAATGCAACCACAGAATCAGCCCTCTCGATGGTGCAATGTCTTCCAGACGAACATCTGGATTTTGGTGCCAAAATGTGCAGAGCTTTCTCACAGACCAATCAAGGAACAGCCTGACATACTCATACTCAACCCTTACAGACATTGACCAGACACCACCATCACCATCCCAAGATATTTAGATTGTGATGATGGAAAAGCGCAACAGGTCAGGCAGCATCCGAGGTGAAGGAGAATCGACGTTTCGAGCCTAAGCCCTTCATCAGCCTGATCTGCTGTGCCTTCCCAGCACCAGACTCTTGACTCTGATCTCCAGCATCTGCAGTCTTCACTTTCTCCTGAAATCTCTGGGTATATCCTGCCTCACCAGCAGGACAGACCAGGCAGAGGTCGTGGCACAGACAGGGAGGATTTGCCCTTGGAGTACTCAGCATTGACTCCGGACACCAGGAAATCTCATGGCTCCTGCTGATTACCACGTACCGTCCTCCCTTGGCTGATGGATCAGTTCTCCTTCATGTTGAACAACATTTCAAGGAAACACTGAGGAAGTAAAATGGTGTCAAACATACTCTGGGTACAGGATTTCAATGTCCACAATCGAGAATAACTCTGCAACAGAATTACTGACTGAGCTGGCCAGGTCCTGAAGGACATAGCTGCTCAACTGAGTCTGCAGCGGGTGGTGAGGGAACCAAGAGGGAAAAACATACTTGATCTCATTGTTATGAATTGACCAGCTTCAGATACATCTGTCCATGACAGTATCGGTCAGAGCGACCATCACACATTCATTTTGGAGACACAAGTCTTGGCTTAAAGTTGTGAAAAACCTCCATTGTCTTGAGTGGCCCTATCACCGTTATAAATGGGACAGACTTTGAAGAGATGTAGGATCTCAAACTGGGTATCTCTGAGGCACTGTGGGACATCAACAGCAGCAGAACTGTACTCCAACACACTCTGAAATCTCATGGGTTTGTAAGTCCGGCTCTCACCCATCACAATGGACAGTAAAGGAGGGCATGTCATGAGCAACACCAGGCATACGTAAAAATGAAGTGCCAATCTGGTGAAGCTATCAAACAGGACCATCTGTATTTCAAACAGCATCAGCAGCACGCAACAGAGCTAAATGATCCCACAACCAATGGAACAGATCGGAGCTCTGCAGTTCTGCCACACCCAGTTGTGAACGGTGATGGATAATTAAACAACTCACTGTAGGAAGCATCACAGATATCCCCACCCTTACTGATGGAGGAGGCTCACACATCCATGCACCAGGTAAGATGACAGCATTTGCAGCAATCTTCAGCCAGAAGTGCAAAGTGGAATGATCCATCTTAGCCTTCTCCAGCAGTTTCTAACATCACAGATGAGTTTTAAGCCAGTTCGGTTGAGTTTGAATAACATCAAGAAATGGTTAAGTAGTGCAAAGGCTACGAGACCTGCCAACATTCTGGCAATAACACTGATAGCTTGTGCTCCAGAACTTGCCACCCACCAAGTCACGTAACGCTCCAGCACTGGCATCTACCGACAATGTGAAACATTGCCCAGGCGTGTTCAACACAAAAACACAGGGCAATCCAACCCAGCCAATTTCCATCTATCAGTCCACACTCGATCAGCAGTAAAGTGATGGAAAATGTCATCAACAGGGCTATCAAACAGAGGCTGCTCAGCAACAGTCAGCTGAGCGACACTCATTTTAGGCTCCACCAGGGCCACTCAACTCCCGATAGTGTTACCGCCCTGATTCACAACCTGACAACCAGCTGAATCCCAGAGGTGAGGTGAGAGTGACAGCCCAGCCCCACTCCAAGATCACAATTTCTAGCTGATTTCACTCTTGTCTCAGCTTATACACTTTCATCCATATTGTGTTATTTCCAGACTTCATTATCCAAACATACTCCTGGCCAGCTTCCCACATTTAACCTCCCTGTGATCTCAAGAAAAACTAAATCTCTGCTGCCCAAGTACTCCCTCGTACCAAAACTTGTTGATCCATCAAAAGGCTCTATTCATAATCAACAACGTAGAGCCACAGCGATGTACAGCATAGAAACAGACCCTTCAATCCAACCCGTCCATGCCGACCAGATATCCAAACCCAATCTAGTCTCACCTGCCAGCATCCAGCCCACATCCCTCAATTTTAAATTCTCACCCTTGATTTAATTCCTGATTGTGATCATCCCGAGCTCGCTGCTTCACACACCCTTTGAGACCTCGACAACCCATTCTGTTCGAGACTCCCAATGACCTGTTAATTCATTACTTCACCTGTGTGGCTGCTTTTACAGTTGCCAAATCAACAAGGTCTGAAATTCGCAGCCAAAACCTCTCAGGTCTGCTTTCCTCCTTTAAGACATTTCTCAAAACCTGCTTATTTGGCAATGCTTTTGGTCACCTGACCTAATATCACCATCTCTGGCCTTATGTTTAAAATTCTCAATAATATTTTTGTTGAATTATAAGCATGATAATAAAAATACAATCTGTTGTTGATTTGGACATTATCTTCAGATCTTTACTGTTGCTGTAATGAATACTCTGTAATGTCTCTTACCCAACCACATTGTAGGAGCACCTTCACCACACAAACTGCAGCTGTACAAGAAAGTCAAACATTACCCTCTCCACAGGCAACAGGGCTTTGGCATTAATCATTGGTATCTGTGGAAGGAGAAACACAGTTGATGTTTCAGGAAGTGCAAAATGGATTACAGAGAATGAAAATGGTGCAGAATGAGATAGTCATAAATGGGAGGAAGATACACTTGCTAATTGGAAAAAGGAATTCTTGACTGTTAAAGATTTTCCAGAAAATGTTGATAAGCAGCACATGGTCAGGGGCTGGGCGGCAGTGAAATATTAACTTACAAATATGTCTGTAAAAATAATAGCAAAACACCAAACAGACCAAAAGTACAACCATTGTTCGAATTTGAGGAAGCTAGATATTGACAAAGTGGTCATGAGGGAGCCCAGAGATGAAGCAGAGCAGTATAAGCTGTTATGTTCCCACAGTCATAGAGATGTATAGCACCGACACAGACTCTTCAGTCTAACTTTTCCTTGCCAAACACGTATCCGAACCTAGTCTATTCCCATTTGCCAGTACTTGGCCCATATCCCTGTATACGCTTCCTAATCATATCATGTGTCTATTTAGATGCCTTTATCATGTTTTAATTGTACTAACCTCCACCACTTCCTCTGGCAGCTCATTTCACCCACTGCATGAAAGAGTTGTCCTTTAGGCCCCTTTGAAATTTTCTCCGTTCACCCTAAAGCAATGCCCTCTCCATCTGGACACCACCACTCCAGGGAAACCACCTTGTTCATTTACTCTGTTCATGCCCCTCATGATTGTATAAACCTCCATAACATCACTACTCAGCCTATGGCATTCCAAGGAAAACAGCCCCAGCTTTTTATGCCTCACCCTACCGCTCAAATCCTCCAACCCTAACAACATCCTTGTAAGTCTTTTTTGAAACCTTTCAAGTTTCACAGCACCCTTCTGATAGGAAGCAGGCCAGAATTGCACACACTATTCCAAAAGTGGCCTAACGAATGTCCTGTACAGCAACATGACCTCCCACATCCTATACTCAATGCTCGAACCAATAAAGGAAAATATACTGAACACCTTCTTCATCATCCTATCTACCTGCAACTTGACTTGCAAGGACTATGAACCTGCAGTCAAGGTCTCTTTGTTCTGCAAACGTCTCCAGGGCCTTCCCATTCAGTGTATAAGTCCTGCCTGATTTGCTTTTCCAAACTAAATTAAAGCCCATCTGATCAATATCTCATTGTAATCTGAGGTAACCTTCTACATTATCCACAATACCTCCAGTTTTGTATGACCTGCAAACTATTTACGATACCAAATCATTTAAATGTGTGACGAAACAAATCCAGAAATAAACATCCATTTCTCTGAGTTTGAATGTGCTGTGTGTAAATCCTGCCCAATGACTCTGTACCAGAGAAAGGCTGCACAAGAGCTTGGCTGCACATTGCCCCCTACAAAGCTGGTGGCTCCGCACGTGTCCAGTGATTTTTTGCGCCAAATAAAAATGGCGGCGCGCACCCATGCCTGCAGCCACACTGAGGCAATTCCCCGTTTACTGAAAACAAGAAACTGGGACGTTCAAATTTGTGTTTTCCGATGTGCACATTTTGTTTTCAAAACCTCTCCGCTCATACAGAGTCTCTCTCACCTCCTGCGGTTCCACAGACAGCCTTGATTTCTGTGGGTACCTATTCTCTGCCTGGTTACTTGTTTGTCCTCAGTGTATTTGAACAATCACTTTGGATTGTCCTTAAACCTATTTCCTGAAGCTATATCATGTCCCCTTTTTGCCCTCATGGTTTACCTCGAGTATACTCCTACTGCCACTATACTCCTCTAGGGATTCATACAGAAACAGCTCTCTGTACCTACCATATGCCTCCTTCATTTTCTTGACCAGGCCCTCAATTTCTTTCGATAGGCAGCGTTCTCTACCCCTACCAGCATTGGCCTTAACAGGAACATACTGTCAGTGTACTCTTGTTGTCGCATGCCTATGGAGGCAATGGCAGATGAGGACAGAGGAGCAATCATTCCCAGTAAAGAGGTAATGTTGGGAAAGATAACAGCCTAAAGGTGAATGGGTCTCCTGGCCCTGATGGATTGCATCCCAGGGACTAAAGGAGATGGCGGGGGTGGTGGGGGGGGGGGGGGGGGAGTGAATATCAAATAGACTCGTGATAATTCACTAAAATGTGTTGGATTCTGGGATGGCTTTGACAGACTGGAAGCTGCAAATGCGGTGCCACTATTTTCCAAAAAGGACCCGTTAGCTTAACTTCTGTAGTGGAGAAAATGCTTGAATCTCTCAAGGAAGTAGTGGTGAGATATCTGGGTAGAAATTGTCTCATTTACCAAACACAGCATGGATTCATGAAAGGCAGGTCACGTTTAAGGATTTACTGGAATTATTTGAAGATACGACGAGCACATTCGACAAGGCGGACTCCGTGGATGTGGTGTACCTGGATTTCCAGAAGGTATTCGACAAGTTGCCACACAAAAGGCTGCTGAATAAGGTAAAGATGCACAGCATTATGGGTAATATATCATCATTGATACAGGATCGGTTAACCAACAAAAAATAAAGAATGGGGATAAATGGGTGTTTGGTTTAGTGTTGGCACTACAACTGTTTGCAATTTACACAAATGTTTTGGAGTTGAGGACCAAGTGTACGGTGTCAGAGTTCACATTTGATACAAAGATGAGATAGAGCAATATCTGCAGAGGCCACTGTCAGTCTGCACAGGAAGACAGATAGGTTAAGTGAGTGGGTAAGGGTCTGGCAGATGGAG
>NW_025215129.1:0-2029 GCF_004010195.1 Chiloscyllium plagiosum | reverse complement strand
AAGATCAGCCCTGGTCTTATTGAATGGCAGAGCAGGCTTGAGGGGCCAGATTAAAGTTCTTGCCTTGTGCCAACAAAATTGGCCTTTGTCCAATTCAGAACCTTAACTTTTAGATCTGGTATATTATTTTCTGTAACTATTTTAAAACTAGTAGAATTGTCAGAGAATTCCAAACAGTGTGGAAGCAGGTCATTCAGCCTATCACATTGATACTAACGCTGAGAGCCTCTTAACCTCCCCCTGTAACATTGCATTTCCCAGGGCCATCCAACCTACACATCCCTGAACAGCATGGGCAATTCAGACTGGGTAATCCACCCAACCTGCACATCATTCAACACTGTGGGCAATTCAGCCTGGATAATCCACCCAACCTGCATATCCCTCAACACTGTGGGCAATTCAGCCTGGATAATCCAACCTACCCGACACATCTTTGGACTGTGAGTGGAAACCAGAGGACTCCGATGAGATCCATGGAGAAAACCCCAATAAGGTGATCATCCCTTTCTTATTTCCCAGTTCCACCTGAATATTCTCCCTAAGCAAAAACATAATGCTATCCCGAATCAAAAATGCCACTCCCCCTCCTCTAGTGTCCCCCTTTCTATTCTTCCTATAGCATCTATACCCTGGAACATTAAGCTGCCAGGCCTATCCATCCTTGAGTGATGTCTCTGTAATTGCTATAATATCCCAGTGCCATGTTCAAAACCATGCCCTGAGCTCATCTGCCTTCCCTATCAGGCCTCATGTATTGAAGTAAATGCAGTGCAACTGCTCAGTCCGACTTCATTCTGTGCCTTGCCCTTGCCTGCCTTGACTATTTGACTTCTGAACTGTACCAGCCTCAGACATACCTCTTTCCTCACTATCGTCTTGGGTTTACACCCACTCCCTCACTGGTTTATTGCCTCCCGTTTATCACTAGAAAGACTCTCTGCCTACATATTAGACACCTTCCAATTCAAGTACAATCTTCAGACTCTTCTTATGCAGGTCAACTCTACTCCAGAGGAGATCACAATGATACAAAAAATGTGAATCCTTTTCCCCTGCACCAGCTCCTTAGCCACTCATTTAGCACCTCTTCCACTGTAATATGGACATTTTTCAAGATGTCACCATTTACTTCCCCACATTCTATGCCTCCTATGTACTTCCTCATAGTAAACATGATGCAAAATACTTGTCTCCGTATCTCGCCCATCGCCTGCAGCTCCACACAATGGCTGCCTTGCTGATCTTTGAGGGTCACCTCTCAGTCTTTGACTCTCCAGGGAAATTACATCTAGCATATTCAGCCTCACCCTGTAGCCCACATCGTCCAACTCTAGCAAAGTCTTTGTAAATCTTATGTAAACTCTTTCAAGATTCACAATATCCTTTCCAGAACAGGGAATTTCGAACTTAAAACAGAATTCCTGAAATGGCTTAATCAATGTCCTGTCCAGCCACAATTTGACGTACCAGCTTCTGTACTCAATGCATTGACCAATAAATATAAGCATACCAAACACCACCTTCATTAGTCTGCCGACCTTCGACTCTACTTTCAAGGAACAATGAACCTGCACTCCATGGCCTCTATGTTCAGCAACATTCCCAAGGACTTTATCATTAAGTGTATAAGTTCTGTCCTGACTTGCCTTTCCAAAATCCAACAGCTTACATTTGTCTAAATTGAACCCAGTCTGCCATTCCTTGCCCCAATGGCCCATCTGATCAAGATCCTGTTGCATTCTGAACTAACCTTCTTCATTGTCCACGACACCTCCAATTTTGGTGTCTTCTGTAAACCTACTGACCATATCTCATATGTTCACACCTAAGTCAATTATTTAAGGACCCAATATCCATTTCTGCAGCACACTGCTGCTCATAGGCCTCCAGTCCACAAAGCAACCCTCTTTCACCACCCTCTGCCTCCTACCTTCAAGCCAGTTTTGTATCCAAATGGCAAGTTCTCCCAACATTGCATGTAGGTCAGAGTGGCCTCCGGAGAGGAATAAATGTTGATAAAGAAAGG
>NW_025215128.1:55062-65442 GCF_004010195.1 Chiloscyllium plagiosum | reverse complement strand
AGATGGTTTCTAGAACATTCCTACACACTCGATTCTCTCTCAGTTCCTGAAGACAAATTGCGTTGTAAATTTCTGTATTTTAGTCTAAATTGTGGTCGATCCTTTGTTGTGAAGAAATGTAAATGCGTGGAAAACATCCGGCTGTTCACAAACAAGGTCAGGGATATAATGTGCCGGGGAATGTCAGTTAAAGAATGTTTGGTACAGAATATTCCGGGGACTCCTTGACATTTTCATACCCTTTCCCAGTATCCATACACCCTCCTCTCTGACATAGCACCTCTCCCCCACCTCCATCTATCGATCACATTCTCACCTACCATCCCCCCAGCCCCAACCTCAGTCCCAGCCCGAGCCCCAGCCCCAGCACTAGCCCCCTCCCATTTATCTCTCCGTCCCCCGGACCACAAGCCTCATTCCCAATGAAGTCCTTATGCCTGAAACGTTGATTCCCCTGCTCCTCAGATGCTGCCTGACCTGCTCTGCTTTTTCAGCACCACACTCACGGTCAGGAAAGAATCCGACACCGTTATACTACCAGGATTAGGCCTGATGGGTCATGTTTCATGAAGTCCCATCACCATCTCTGGGTATATCGTGTCCCACTGGCAGAACAGACCCACCAGTGGTGGGGACATCCTGCAATTCCCCAACGTTGATTCCACAACCCTGGAAATCTCATGGAAACAGATCACAGATAGCCAAGGCAATCTTTATAAAGCAGGACATCTCTTGCTCCCCCACACCGCCTCGTGGTAATAACACAGTTCCCCTCGATGTTGAAAACAAATCAGAGGCAGCACTGAGGGTGACAAGGACACAAGAAGTCCTCTGGGTGTGGGACTTCAATGTCCATCACCAAAAGTGTCCCCACAGGCCCACCACTGACTGAGCAGGGAGAGACCTCACATACACAGCAGCCAGACTGGGGAAAGGGAAGGGGGAACCAACAAAAGGAAAACATTCTCACCAAACCCCTTCTCCCAGATGGATTTGGCCCTAACAGGAGCCGTCCGCACACAGTCCGGGTGGAGGGAATGTCTCAGCCTCATATTGAAGATCTTGCCCACTGTGTTGTGTGGCACTCCCTCCTGTGAAATAGGACATACTTCTAAAGGAAAGACCAAGTGGAGACTGGACATCCATGAGACACTGTGGGCTAGCAGCAGCCGCAGCATCAATGGCCTTCATTCCCCCATAAAGTCAGAAGTGGGCTGCTCATTGATGATTCCAAAATGTTCTGCAACATTTCCAACTGCACCGATACTGAAGTAGGCTATTCAGCCCATCAAGAGTTTTAGACAGGAACAGAATGAGGTCATTCATCTATTGGAGGCTGTTACTCACCAATTGGAGAGATCTTTTAATTTCTCATACGTGTTACACAGGAAAAGGAAGGGACCATTCAGTCTTTCAAAACCGGAATACGGGGAGGACGGGTTACTGAGCCAGGAGCATGGATAAATTTGGAAGAAATCAGTTTCTATCAGTTTAACACAAATTAACGACTGCACTGACACAATGAGCAGTGTTGGGGCCTCAACTATTTGCAATGAATATCATCAGTTTCCATAAATGGAACAAACATGTTCTAACTAAATTTAAACTGACTCCAAGATAGACAGGAACTGAAGTAATCAAGGGGAGGTAGAGAACCTGTAAATGGATAAGAAATGGACAACAACTTGGCAGCCGGAATAGAACGTGGGCAACTGTGCACCTGTGATTTTTCAGGCAGAATACAAGTTTTATATTTTATAATTCGGGAGAGATTTCAGAATTTAGTGATACCGTGTGTACAAGAGGGTTCACAATGAACCGGTTAGACATGGGAAGTGTTCCCCCATCTCCCTGGTGGTCTACTCCCTGATATTCCCAGTGGGCCCATTGCTCTCAGGACACACGGGATATTTTTATGTGGCTAGTTGGCCGTGCAGAGTGGTGAGCGGGATGGTGTTTTGAGCCATGGATCAAGGGGAAGCCTTTATCCGAGGGCCATCCTTTCTTTATGCATGGAGACATGACTACGATGGAAATGGCTGCCTGCTTCCGAATGAAGAGGCCGTGACTGCAGCCAGGACATTAGGTATTCGTCAACATGATGTACTGTTCCTGGGCACAGTGTAACATTAATGGGGTGGGAGACAGCGGGTCCAACCGCAAGAATGAGGTGGAAATGCAATGCCAGATTAACTGAAATGCTGACTTTATTCACTTTCACAATCCACCAAAGAGAGACAATAGCCCGGTGGAGATATCTCTTCAGCAGAGAGCAAAATAGAGATCAAGGTCTGTGCAGTCCAAATCAGCAAACTGCTTTGGGCGGAAAACTGTGCAGACCACAGCAGTGCATATATCTCTCAACCTGGATTAAATATCTGTCCAGCAGGGGGACCTATGCACACAACAACGGTGCATTGATATATAAGCACGGACTGGATATCTGTCCAACTTGGGAGCTATGCCGACAACAACAGTGCATTGATCAAAAAACCCGGACGAGATATCTGTCCAGCACGGGGACCTGTGCAGACCACAGCAGTGCATTGATCTATAAACACGGACAAGATATCTGTTCAGCATGGGGAGCTGTGCAGACCACAGCAGTGCATTGATCTATAAACCCGGACGAGATATCTGTCCAGCATGGTGAGCTGTGCGGACTACAGCATGCATTGATCTATAAACAAGGACTAGATATCCGTCCACCACGGGGATCTGTGCACACCACAGCAGTGTGTTGATCTATAAACCCGGACTATATATCTGTCCAGCACAGGGAGCTGTGTAGACCACAGTAGTGCACTGACGTATAAACCCGGACGAGATGTTGATCCACATGGGGAGCTGTGCAGACCACAGCAGTGCATTGATCTATAAACAAGGACTAGATATCTGCCCAGCACAGGGAGCTGTGCAGACCACCGCAGTGCATTGATCTATAACCCCGGACTAGATATCTGACCAGTACGGGGAGCTGTGCGGACAACACTAATGCATTGATGTATAAACCCGGACAAGATATCTGAGCCAGCACGGGGAGCTGTGCAGAACACAGTAGTGCATTGATCTATAAACCCAGATTGGATATCCGTCCAGCACGGGGAGCTGTGCACACCACATTATTGCATTGATCTATAACCCCAGACCTGATATCTTACCAGTACGGGGAGCTGTGCAGACTACCGCAGTGCATTGATCTATGAACACGGACTAGATATCTGTTCAGCACAGGGAGCTCTGCAGACCAAAGGACTGCACTGACCTATAAACCCGGACTAGATACCTGTCCAGGACTTGGAGCTGTGCAGACGACAGCAGTGCATTGATCTAGAACCCCGGACTAGATATCTGTAGAGAACGGGGAGCTAAGCAGACCAGAACAGTGCATTGTTCTATAAACACGGGCGGGCTTTCTTTCCAGCACGGTGGGAAATCCAGACCACAGCAGTGCATTGATCTATAATCAAGGACGAGATATCTGTCCAGCACGGGGAGCTGTGCAGACCACAGCAGTGCATTGTTCTATAAACACGGACAAGATATCTGTCCAGCATGGGGAGCTGTGCGGACCACAGCATGCATTGATCTATAAACAAAGACTAGAGATCTGTCCACCACGGGGATCTGTGCACACCACAGCAGTGTGTTGATCTGTAAACCCGGACTATATATCTGTCCAGCACAGGGAGCTGTGTAGACCACAGTAGTGCACTGACGTATAAACCCGGACGAGATGTTGATCCACATGGGAAGCTGTGTAGACCACCGCAGTGCATTGATCTGTAAGCCCGGACTAGATATCTAACCAGTACGGGGAGCTGTGCGGACCACACTAATGCATTGATGTATAAACCCGGACAAGATATCTGTCCAGCACGGGTAGCTGTGCAGAACACAGTAGTGCATTGATCTATAAACCCAGGCTAGATATCCGTCCAGCACGGGGAACTGTGCACACCACATCAGTCCATTGATCTATAACCCCAGACCAGATATCTGTCCAGTACGGGGAGCTGTGCAGACTACCGCAGTGCATTGATCTATGAACACGAACTAGATATCTGTCCAGCATGGGGAGCTGTGCAGACCAAAGGACTGCACTGACCTATAAACCCGGACTAGATACCTGTCCAGGACTTGGAGCTGTGCAGACGACAGCAGTGCATTGATCTAGAACCCCGGACTAGATATCTGTAGAGAACGGGGATCTAAGCAGACCAGAGCAGTGCATTGTTCTATAAACACGGGCGGGCTTTCTTTCCAGCACGGGGGGAAATCCAGACCACAGCAGTGCATTGATCTATAATCAAGGGCGAGATATCTGTCCAGCACGGGGAGCTGTGCAGACCACAGCAGTGCATTGATCTATAAACCCAAACTAGATATCTGACCAGCACGGGGAGCTGTGCGTACCACACTAGTGCATTGCTCTCTAAACACGGACTAGATATCTGTCCAGGACGCGGAGCTAAGCAGATCAGAGCAGTGCATTGATCTGTAAACCGGGACTACATACATGTCCTATACCGGGGGCTGTGCAGACCACAGCAGTGCATTGATCTATAAACACGGAATAGATATCTGTCCAAGTTGGGGAGCTGTGCAGACCACAGCAGTGCATTGATCTGTAACCACGGACAAGATATCTGTCCAGCAAGGGGAGCTAAGCAGACCACAGCAGTGCATTGATCTGTGAACCGGGACTAGATATCTGTCCTATACCGGGGAGTTTGTACAAACCACAGCAATGCACTGATCTAAAACCACGAACTAGATATCTGTCCAGCATGGGGAGCTGTGCAGACCACAGCAGTACATTGATCTATAAATCCAGGCGAGATATGTGTCCAGCACGGGGATCTGTGCAGACCACAGCAGTGCATTGATCTGAAACCAGGACGAGCTATCTGTCCAGCAGGGGGAGTTGTGCAGACCACAGCAGTGCATTGATCTATACAGACGCACTATATATCTGTCCAGCACGGGGAGCTGTGCAGACCACAGCAGCTCATTGATCTATAAACACTGACGAGATATCTGTCCTTCACAGGGAGCTGTGCAAACCACAGCAGTGCATTGATCTATAAACAGGGACAAGATAATTTTCCAGAACGGGCAGCTATGCAGACCACAGCAGTGCATTGATCTGTAAACCCGGACGAGATATCTGTCCAGCACGGGGAGCTGTGCAGTCCACAGGAGTGCATTGATCTATACACACGCACCAGATATATGTCCATCACGGGGAGCTGTGCAGACCACAGCCGTGCATTGATCTATAAACCCAGACTAGATATCTGTCCAGCACGGGGAGCTGTGCAGACCACAGCAGTGCATTGATCTATACAGACGCACTATATATCTGTCCAGCACGGGGAGCTGTGCAGACCATAGCAGTGCATTGATCTGTAAACCCGGTCTCGATATCTGTCGCGCACGGGGAGCTATGCAGACTAAACCAATGCATTGATCGATAAACACTGACTAGATATCTGTTAATCTCGGGGAGCTATGCGGACCACAGCAGTGCATTGATCTACAACACCGGACGAGATATCTGTCCAGCACTGGGCGCTGTGCGGACCACAGCATTGCATTGATCTATAACACCGGACGAGATATATGTCCAACACGGGGAGCTGTTCGGACCACAGCAGTGCATTGAACTATAACCGCGGATTAGATATCAGTCCAGCACGTGGAGCTGTGCAGACCACAGCAGTGCATTGATGTATAAACCCGACTAGATTTCTGTCCAGCACGGGCAACAGTGCAGACCACAGCAGTGCATTGATCTATAAACCCGGTCTAGATATCAGTCCAGCTCGGGGAGCTGCGCAGACCACAGCAGTGCATTGATATATAAACACGGTCTAGATATCTGTCCAGCACGGGGAGCTGTGCAGACCACAGCCGTGCATTGATCGATAAACACTGACTCGAGATCTGTTAATCTCGGTGAGCTGTGCAGACCACAGCAGTGCATTGATCTACAAACCCAGACAAGATATCTGTCATGCACGGGGAGCTGTGCAGACCACAGCACTGCATTGATCTATAAACCGCGAACAGATATCTGTCCACCACGGGGAGCTGTGCAGACCACAGCAGTGCATTGATCTATAACCCTGGACGAGATATCTGTCCAGCACGGGAATCTGTGCAGACCGCAGCAACTCATTGGTCTATAAACACGGACCAGATATCTGTCCAGCACGGGGAGCTGTGCAGTCCACAGCAGTGCATTGATCTGTAAACCCGGACTATACTGCTTCTAGGTTGCTGCCTGAACTCCACTAATCAGAAAACTGGTTTCCAGCATCTTCAGTCAATTTTTTTAACCAAGATATCTGTCCAACACGGTGAGCTGTGCAGATCACAGCAGTGCATTGATAGAAAACATGGACAGGATTTCTGTCCAGCACAGGGAGCTTTGCAGTCCACAGCAGTGTATTGATCTGTAAACCCGGACGACATATCTGTCTTGCACAGGGAGCTGTGCAGACCACAGCAGTGCATTGATCTATAAACACGGTCTAGATATCTGTCCAGCACGGGGAGGTGTGCAGACCACAGCTGTGCATTGATCTATAACGTCAGACAATATATCTGTCCAGGACGGGGAGCTGTGCAGACCACAGCAGTGCATTGATCTATAACTCAGACTACATTTCTGTCAAGCACAGGCAACATTGCAAACCACAGCAGTGCATTAATGAATAAACCCGGTCGAGATATCTGTCCAGCACGCGGCGCAGTGCAGACCACAGCAGTGCATTGACCTATAAACCCTGGACTACATATCAGTCCAGCACGCAGAGCTGTGCAGAACACAGCAGTGCACTGATGTATAAATACGGACTAAAGATCTGTCCGGGGAGCTGTGCAGACCACAGCAGTGCATTGATCGATATACCCGGTCTAGATATCTGTCGTGCACGGGGAGCTGTGCACACCACAGCAGTGCATTGATCGATAAACCCAGACTAGATATCTTTCCAGCACGCGAGATTTGCAGACCACAGCAGTATATTGATCTATAAACACGGACGAGATATCTGTTTACACGGGAGCTGTGCAGACCACAGCAGAGAATTGATCTATAAACACGGACTCGATATGCGTCTAGCACGGGGAGCTGTGAAAACCACAGCAAAGCATTAATCTATAAACACGGTGTATATATCTGTCCAGCTCGGGTAGCTGTGCCGAGCACAGCAGTGCATTGATCTACAAACGCGGTGGAGATATTTGTCCAGCAAGGGGAGTTTTGCAGACCACAACAGCTCATTTGTCCATAGACACGGACGAGATATCTGTCCAGCACGGGCTACAATGCAGACCAGAGCAGTGCATTGGTCTATAAACAGGGGCTAGGTATCTGTCCAGCACGGGGAGATGTGCAGACAACAGCAGTGCTTGGATCTTTAAACCCGGACTCGATATCCGTCGTGCACGGGGAGCTGTGCACACCACAGCAGTGCATTGATCTATAACTCAGACTACAATATCTGTCCAGCACGTGTCCATCACGGGGAGCTGTGCAGACCACAGCAGTGCATTGATCGATAAACCCAGACTAGATATCTTTCCAGCACGCGGGTTTTGCAGACCACAGCAGTGCATTGATCTATTAACACGGTCTCGATATCTGTCCAGCACGGGAGCTGTGCAGACCACAGCAGAGAATTGATCTATAAACAGAGACTAGATATGTGTCTAGCACGGGGAGTATTGCAGGCCACAGCAGTGCATTGATCTACAAACACGGACTAGATATCTGTCCAGCACCGGGAGCTGTGCAGACGACAGCAGTGCATTGATCTATAAACCCGTCCTAGATGTCTGTCCAGCACGTGGAGCTGTGCAGACCACAGCAGTACATTGATCTACAAACACGGACTAGATATCTGTCCAGCACGGGGAGCTGTGCAGACCACAGCAGTGCATTGATCTTTCAACCTGGACTAGATATCTGTTCAGCACGCGGCGCAGTGCAGACCACAGCAGTGCATTGACCTATAAACCCTGGACTACATATCAGTCCAGCACGCAGAGCTGTGCGGAACACAGCAGTGCACTGATGTATAAATACGGACTAAAGATCTGTCCATCACGGGGAGCTGTGCAGACCACAGCAGTGCATTGATCTATAACTCAGACTACATTTATGTCAAGCACAGGCAACATTGCAAACCACAGCAGTACATTAATGAATAAACCCGGTCGAGATATCTGTCCAGCCCGGGTAGCTGCGCCGAGCACAGCAGTGCATTGATCTACAAACGCGGTGGAGATATTTGTCCAGCAAGGGGAGTTTTGCAGACCACAGCAGCTCATTTGTCCATAGACACGGACGAGATATCTGTCCAGCACGGGCTACTATGCAGACCAGAGCAGTGCATTGGTCTATAAACAGGGCCTAGGTATCTGTCCAGCACGGGGAGATGTGCAGACAACAGCAGTGCTTGGATCTTTAAACCCGGACTCGATATCTGTCGTGCACGGGGAGCTGTGCACACCACAGCAGTGCATTGATCTATAAAGCCGGACGAGATATCTGTCCACCACGGGTATCAGTGCAGACCACAGCAGTGCATTGATCTATAAACACGGACTAACTATCTGTCCAGCACGGGGAGTTTTGCAGACCACTCCAGCTCATTGGTCTATAAACACGGACGAGATATCTGTCCAGCACGGGCTACTATGCAGACCAGAGCAGTGCATTGGTCTATAAACAGGGGCTAGGTATCTGTCCAGCACGGGGAGATGTGCAGACAACAGCAGTGCTTGGATCTTTAAACCCGGACTCGATATCTGTCGTGCACGGGGAGCTGTGCACACCACAGCAGTGCATTGATCTATAAACCCGGACGAGATATCTGTCCAGTACGGGTATCAGTGCACACCACAGCAGTGCATTGATCTATAAACCCGGACGAGATATCTGTCCAGTACGGGTATCAGTGCAGACCACAGCTATGCATTGATCTATAAACAGGGTCTAGATATCTGTCCAGCACGGGGAAGTGTGCAGAACACAGCAGTGCATTGATCTCTCAACCCGGCCGAGATACCTGTCCATCACGGGGAGGTGTGCAGACCACAGCAGTGCATTGATCTATAAACATGGCCTGCATATCAGTCCAGAACGGGGAGCCGTGCAGACCACAGCAGTGCATTGATCTATAAACCCAGACAAGATATCTGTCCAGCACGGGGAGCTGTGCAGACCACAGCACGGCATTGATCTTTCAATCCCGAACAGATATCTGTCCAGCACGGGGAGCTGTGCAGACCACAGCAGTGCATTGATCTTTCAACCTGAGATGAGATATCTGTTCAGCACGGTGCGCAGTGCTGTCCACAGCAGTGCATTGATCTGTAAACCCGGACTATACTGCTTCTAGGTTGCTGCCTGAACTGCTGTGCTCCTTCAACACCACTAATCCGAAATCTGGCTTCCAGCATCTGCAGTCATTATTTTATCGAGATATCTGCCCAACACGGTAAGCTGTGCAGATCAGTGCAGTGCATTGATAGAAAACATGGACAGGATTTCTGTCCAGCACAGGGAGCTTTGCAGACCACAGCAGTGCATTGATCTGCAAACCCGGACGACATATCTGTCTTGCACCGGGAGCTGTGCAGACCACAGCAGTGCATTGATCTATAAACACGGTCTAGATATCTGTCCAGCACGGGGAGGTGTGCAGACCACAGCTGTGCATTGATCTATAACATCAGACAATATATCTGTCCAGGACGGGGAGCTGTGCAGACCACAGCAGTGCATTGATCTATAACCCTGGACAAGATATCTATCCAGCACGTGGAGCTGTGCAGACCACAGCAGTGCATTGATCTATAAACACGGTCTAGATATATGTCCATCACGGGGAGCTGTGCAGACCACAGCAGTGCATTGATCTATAAACCCGGCCGAGATACCTGTCCAGCACGGGGAGGTGTGCAGACCACAGCAGTGCATTGATCTATAAACATGGCCTGCATATCAGTCCAGCACGGGGAGCTGTGCAGAGCACAGCAATGCATTGATCTATAAACACAGATTAGATATCTGTCCAGCATGTGGAACTTTGCAGACCAGAGCAGTGCATTGTTCGATAAACACGGCCTAGATACCTGTCCAGCACGGGGAGGTGTGCAGACCACAGCAGCGCATTGATCTATAAACATGGCCTGCATATCAGTCCAGCACGGGGAGCTGTGCAGAGCACAGCAATGCATTGATCTATAAACACAGATTAGATATCTGTCCAGCATGGGGAACTTTGCAGACCAGAGCAGTGCATTGTTCGATAAACACGGCCTAGATACCTGTCCAGCACGGGGAGGTGTGCAGACCACAGC
>NW_025215128.1:43445-52943 GCF_004010195.1 Chiloscyllium plagiosum | reverse complement strand
ATCTGTCCAGCACGTGGAGCTGTGCAGACTACAGTAGTGCATTGATGTATAAACACGGACGAGATATCTGTCCAGCACGGGGTGCTGTGCAGACCACAGCAGCTCATTGGTCTATAAATACGGACTAGGTATCTGTACAGCACGGGGAGCTGTGCAGTCCACAGCAGTACATTGATCAATCAACCCGGACTATACTGCTCCTAGGATGCTGCCGGAACTGCTGTGCTCTTCCAACACCACTAATACAAAAACTGGTTTCCAGCATCTGCAGTCATTTTTTTTGCCTAGTTATCTGTCCAACACGGTAAGTTGTGCAGATCACAGCAGTGCATTGATCTATTAACCCGGTCTATTTATCAGTCCAGCACGCGGAGCTGTGCAGACTACAGTAGTGCATTGATGTAAAAACACGGACGAGATGTCTGTCCCGCACGGGGACCTGTGCGGACCTCAGCAGTGCATTGATCTATAAACCCATACGAGATATCTGTCCAGCACGTGGAGCAGTGCAGACCACAGCAGTGCATTGATCTATAAAGCCAGACGAGATCTATGTCCAGCACGGGGAGCAGTGCAGACCACAGCAGTGCATTGATCTATAAACCCAGACAAGACATCTGTCCAGCACGGTGATCTGTGCAGACCAGAGCAGTGCATTGATTTATAAACACGGACGAGACATCTGTCCAGCACGGGGAGCTGTGCAGACCTCAGCAGTGCATTGACCTATAACATCGGACTGGATATCTGTTCAGCACGGGAAAATGTGCAGAGAACAGCAGTGCATTGATCTATAAACACGGACAACATATCTGTCCAGCATGGGGAGCTGTGCAGACCTCAGCAGTGCATTGATCTATAACCCCGGACTAGATATCTATCCAGCACGGGGAGCTGTGCAGACCACAGCAGTGCATTGATCTATAAACACGGTCTCGATATGTGTCCAGCACGGGAGCTCTGCAGACAACAGCAGAGAATTGATCTATAAATACGGACTAGATATGTGTTCCAGCTCGGGTAGCTGTGCCGGGCACAGCAGTGCATTGAACTACAAACGCCGTCTAGATATCTGTCCAGCAAGGGGAGTTGTGCAGACCACAGCAGTGCATTGATCGATAAACACGGACGAGATATCTGTCCAGCACGGGCACCAGTGCAGACCACAGCAGTGTATTGATCGAAAAAACCCAGACCAGATATCTTTCCCGCACGGGAGCTGTGCAGATCACAGCAGTGCATTGATCTACAAACGCCGTCTAGATATCCGTCGAGCAAGGGGAGTTGTGCAGACAACAGCGATGCATTGATCGATAAACACGGACGAGATATCTGTCCAGCATGGGGAACTCTGCAGGCCACAGCAGTGCATTTATCTGTACTCCCCGACAAGGTAACTGTGCCGCACGGGGAGCTGTGCAGACGATAGCAGTGCATTGATCTATAACCTCAAACTAGATATCTGTCCAGGACGGAGAGCTGTGCAGACCACAGCATTGCACTGATCTATAAACACGGTCTAGATATCTGTGGAGCTCGGGTAGCTGTGCCGAGCACAGCAGTGCATTGATCTACAAATGCGGTCTACATATCTGTCCAGCAAGGGGAGTTGTGCAGACCAAAGCATTGCATTGGTCCATCAACACGGATCAGATATCTGTCCAGCACGGAGAGCTGTGCAGACCACAGCAGTGCATTTTTCCATACTCCCCGACAAGGTAACTGTCCGGCACGGGGAGCTGTGCAGACCATAGTAGTGCATTGATCTATAACCTCAAACTAGATATCTGTCCTGCACGGAGAGCTGTGCAGACCACAGCAGTGTATTGATCTATAAACACGGTCTAGTTATCTGTCCAGCTCGGGTAGCTGTGCCGAGCACGGCAGTGCATTAATCTACAAACGCGGTCTAGATATCTGCCCAGCAAGGGGAGTTGTGCAGACCACAGCAGTCTATTGATCTATAAACACGGTCTAGACATCTGTCCAGCTCGGGTAGCTGTGCCGAGCACAGCAGTGCATCGATCTACAAACGCGGTCTAGATATCTGTCCAGCAAGGGGAATTGTGCAGACCAAAGCAGTGCAGTGGTCCATTAACACGGATCAGATATCTGTCCAGCACGGAGAGCTGTGCAGGCCACAGCAGTGCATTTATCTATACTCCCCGACAAGGTAACTATCCGGCACGGGGAGCTGTGAAGACCATAGGAGTGCATTGATCTATAAACACGGTCTAGATATCTGTCCAGCTCGGGTAGCTGTGCCGAGCACAGCAGTACATTGATCTGTAAACACGGTCTAGATACCTGTCCAGCACGGGGAGCTGCGCAGATCTCAGCATGTCATTGAACTGTAACCCCGGACTAGATATCTTTCCAGCATGGGGAGCTTTGCAGACCACAGCAGTGCATTGATCTACAAACACGGACTAGATATCTGTCCAGCACGGGGAGCTGCGCAGACTACAGTAGTGCATTGATATATAAACACGGACGAGATATCTGTCCAGCACGGGGACTTGTGCAGACCTCAGCAGTGCATTGATCTATAAACCCAGACGAGATATCTATCCAGCACGGGGAGCAGTGCAGACCACAGCAGTGCATTGGTCTATAAACCCAGACAAGATATCTGTCCAGCACGGGAGCTGTGCAGACCACAGCAGTGCATTGATCTATAAACACGGACTAGACATCTGTCCAGCACGGGGAGCTGTGCAGACCTCAGCAGTGCATTGACCGATAAACTCGGACTGGATATCTGTCCCGCACGGGAAGCTCTGCAGACAACAGCAATGCATTGATCGATAAACCCAGACTAGATATCTTTCCAGCACGCGAGTTTTGCAGACCACAGCAGAGAATTTATCTATAAACACGGACTAAATATGTGTCTTGCACGGGGAGCTTTGCAGACCACAGTCGTGCATTGATCTACAAACACGGACTAGAAATCTGTCCAGCACCGGGAGCTGAGCAAACGACAGCAGTGCATTGATCTACAAACCCGTCCTCGATATCTGTCCAGCACGTGGAGCTGTGCAGACCACAGCAGTACATTGACCTATAAACACGGACGAGATATCTGTCCAGCACGGGGTCCTGTGCAGACCACAGCAGTACATTGATCTTTTAACACGGACGAGATATCTGTCCAGCACGGGGTCCTGTGCAGACCACAGCAGCTCATTGGTCTATAAATACGGACTAGGTATCTGTACAGCACGGGGAGCTGTGCAGACTACAGTAGTGCATTGATGTATAAACATGGACGAGATATCTGTCCAGCACGGGGAGCTGTGCAGACCTCAGCAGTGCATTTATCTATAAACTCGGACTGGATATCTGTCCAGCACGGGAAGCTGTGCAGACGACAGCAATGCATTGATCTATAAACACGGACAACATATCTGTCCAGCTTGGACAGCGGTGCAGACAACATCAGTGCATTGATCTATAAACACGGTCTCGTTATGTGTCCAGCACGGGAGCTCTGCTGACAACAGCAGAGAATTGATCTATAAACACGGACTAGATATGTGTCCATCTCCGGTAGCTGTGCCGAGCACAGCAGTGCATTGATCTACAAACGCCGTCTAGATATCTGTCCAGCAAGGGGAGTTGTGCAGACCACAGCAGTGCATTGATCGATAAACACGGACGAGATATCTGTCCAGCACGGGCACCAGTGCAGACCACAGCAGTGAATTGATCGAAAAAACCCAGACGAGATATCTTTCCAGCACGGGAGCTGTGCAGACCACAGCAGTGGATTGATCTACAAACGCCGTCTAGATATCTGTCCAGCAAGGGGAGTTGTGCAGACAACAGCAATGCATTGATCGATAAACACGGACGAGATATCTGTCCAGCATGGGGAACTCTGCAGGCCACAGCAGTGCATTTATCTATACTCCCCGACAAGGTTACTGTCTTGCACGGGGAGTTGTGCAGACGATAGCAGTGCATTGATCTATAACCTCAAACTAGATATCTGTCCAGCACGGAGAGCTGTGCAGACCACAGCAGTGCATTGATCTATTATCACGGTCCAGATATCTGTGGAGCTCGAGTAGCTGTGCCGAGCACAGCAGTGCATTGATCTACAAATGCGGGCTACATATTGTCCAGCAAGGGGAGTTGTGCAGACCAAAGCATTGCATTGGTCCATCAACACGGATCAGATATCTGTCCAGCACGGAGAGCTGTGCAGATCACAGCAGTGCATTTATCTATACTCCCCGACAAGGTAACTGTCCGGCACGGGGAGCTGTGCAGACCATAGTAGTGCATTGATCTATAACCTCAAACTAGATATCTGTCCTGCACGGAGAGCTGTGCAGACCACAGCAGTGTATTGATCTATAAACACGGTCTACATATCTGTCCAGCTCGGGTAGCTGTGCCGAGCACGGCATTGCATTAATCTACAAACGCGGTCTAGATGTCTGCCCAGCAAGGGGAGTTGTGCGGACCACAGCAGTGCATCGATCTACAAACGCGGTCTAGATATCTGTCCAGCAAGGGGAATTTTGCAGACCAAAGCAGTGCATTGGTCCATTAACACGGATCAGATATCTGTCCAGCACGGAGAGCTGTGCAGACCATAGCAGTGCATTGATCTATAACCTCAAACTAGTTATCTGTCCTGCACGGAGAGCTGTGCAGACCACAGCAGTGTATTGATCTATAAACACGGTCTAGATATCTGTCCAGCTCGGGGAGCTGTGCCGAGCCCAGCAGTGCATTAATCTACAAACGCGGTCTAGATATCTTTCCAGCAAGGGGAGTTGTGCAGACCACAGCAGTACATTGATCTGTAAACACGGTCTAGATACCTGTCCAGCACGGGGAGCTGCGCAGATCTCAGCATGTCATTGAACTGTAACACCGGACTAGATAACTTTCCAGCATGGGGAGCTTTGCAGACCACAGCAGTGCATTGATCTACAAACACGGACTAGATATCTGTCCAGCACGGGGAGCTGTGCAGACTACAGTAGTGCATTGATGTATAAACACGGACGAGATGTCTGTCCAGCACGGGGACCTGTGCAGACCTCAGCAGTGCATTGATCTATTATACTGGTATATTTATCAGTCCAGCACGCCGAGCTGTTCAGACTACAGTAGTGCATTGACATATAAACACGGACGAGATATCTGTCCAGCACGGGGACCTGTACAGACCTCAGCAGTGAATTGATGTATATACCCAGACGAGATATCTGTCCAGCACGGGGAGCAGTGCAGACCACAGCAGTGCATTGGTCTATAAACCCAGACAAGATATCTGTCCAGCACGGAGAGCTGTGCAGACCAGAGCAGTGCATTGATCTATAAACACGGACAAGACATCTGTCCAGCACGGGGAGCTGTGCAGACCTAAGCAGTGCATTGACCTATAAACTCGTACTGGATATCTGTCCGGCACGGGAAGCTGTGCAGACCACAGCAATGCATTGATCTAGAAACAAGGACAAGCTATCTGTCCAGCTTGGGCAGCGGTGCAGACCACAGCAGTGCATTGATCTATAACCCCGGACTAGATATCTATCCAGCACGGGGAGCTATGCGGACCACAGCAGTGCATTGATCTATAAAAACGGTCTCGATATGTGTCCAGCACGGGAACTCTGCAGACACCAGCAGAGAATTGATCTATAAACACGGACTAGATGTGTGTCCAGCTCGGGTAGCTGTGCCGAGCACAGCAGTGCAATGATCTACAAACGAGGTCTAGATATCTGTCCAGCAAGGGGAGTTGTGCAGACCACAGCAGTGCATTGATCGATAAACACGGACGAGATACCTGTCCAGCATGGGGAACTCTGCAGGCCACAGCAGTGCATTTATCTATACTCCCCGACAAAGTAACTGTTCCGCAGGGTGCGCTGTGCAGAGGATCTATAACCTCAAACTAGACATCAGTCCAGCACGGAGAGCTTTGCAGACCACAGCAGTGCATTGATCTATAAACACGGTCTAGATATCTGTGGAGCTCGGGTAGCTGTGCCGAGCACAGCAGTGCATTGATCTACAAACACAGTCGATATATCTGTCCAGCAAGGGGAGTTGTGCAGACAACAGCAGTGCATTGGTCCATTAACACGGATCAGATATCTGTGCAACACGGAGAGCTGTGCAGACCACAGCAGTGCATTTATCTTTACTCCCCGACAAGGTAACTGTCCGGCACGGAGAGCTGTGCAGACCATAGCAGTGCATTGATCTATAACCTCAAACTGGATATCTGTCCTGCACGGCGAGCTGTGCAGTCCACAGCACTGTATTGATGTATAAATGCGGTCTAGTTATCTGTCCAGCTGGGTGTTTTAAAAAATTCTCAAGGTCAGGTTCGTAGGAGAGTAGTCTGACACAGAACAAACGACCAAGAGGCGAGACTGCTAGAATATGGGCATTTTATTCCCCGCAGTGTCGCACAACGGGTCTGGCTTATATTCACTCTACATGTTACAAAAACTGGGAGCCGTCAGTTCTTGTAGAGCGGTTGCCAACAACCCACGCTCGGCGGTTAAACGTAATCCCGGAGCAGACTCACCGAACTGGAGACTTTTCCAGCTTTTTATTCTTTTCCAGATATAAACATTCACAGAGCAAGGCTAAAAACACATTCCATTCTGGTTACATACAGATAAGAAGATTCACACGGGACTAAGCAACACCTCCATTCCGGTTAGATTCACACATGTATTGGGACATAATTTTTAACCGTTTCACCACATTCCACTGCTTGGAATTTTACACCACACTCGGGTACCTGTGCCGAGAACAGGAGTGCATTAATCTACAAACGCGGTCTAGATATCTGTCCAGCAAGGGGAGTTGTGCAGACCACAGCAGTACATTAATCTGTAAACACGGTCTAGATATCTGTCCAGCACGGGGAGCTGCGCAGATATCAGCAGGGCATTGAACTGTAAACCCGGACTAGATATCTGTCCAGCACGGGGAGCTTTGCAGACCACAGCAGTGCATTGATCTATAAACACGGAGTGGATATCTATCCAGAACAGGCAGCTGTGCAGACCACAGCAGTGGATTGGTCTACTAACATGGACTAGATATCTGTCCAGCACGGGGAGCTGAGCAGACTACAGTGCATTGATCTATAAACCCGTCCTAGATATCTGTCCAGCACGTGGAGCTGTGCAGACCACAGCAGTACATTGATCTATAAAAACGGACGAGATATATGTCCAACACGGTAAGCTGTGCAGATCACAGCAGTGCATTGATCTATTAACCTCGGTCTATTTATCAGTCCAGCACGCGGAGCTGTGCAGACTACAGTAGTACATTGATGTATAAACATGGACGAGATATCTGTCCAGCACGGGGACCTGTGCAGACCTCAGCAGTGCTTTGATCTATAAACCCAGACGAGATATCTGTCCAGCACGGGGAGCTGTGCAGACCAGAGCAGTGCATTGATCTATAAACACGGACTAGACATCTGTCCAGCACGGGAAGCTGTGCAGACCACAGCAATGCATTGATCTAGAAACACGGACTAGGTATCTGTCCAGCACGTGGAGCTGTGCAGACCACAGCAGTACATTGATCTACAAAAATGGACGAGATATATGTCCAACACGGTAAGTTGTGCAGATCACAGCAGTGCATTGATCTATTAACACGGTCTATTTATCAGTCCAGCACGCGGAGCTGTGCAGACTACAGTAGTGCATTGATGTATAAACATGGACGAGATATCTGTCCAGCACGGGGACATGTGCAGACCTCAGCAGTGCATTGATCTATAAACCCAGACGAGATATCTGTCCAGCACGGGGACGTGTGCAGACCTCAGCAGTGCTTTGAACTATAAACCCAGACGAGATATCTGTCCAGCACGGGGAGCTGTGCAGACCAGAGCAGTGCTTTGATCTATAAACACGGACTAGACATCTGTCCAGCACGGGGAACTGTGCAGACCTCAGCAGTGCATTGACCTAAAAACTCGGACTGGATATCTGTCCAGCACGGGACGCTGTGCAGACCACAGCAATGCATTGATCTAGAAACACGGACAAGATATCTGTCCAGCTTTGGCAGCGGTGCAGACCACAACAGTGCATTGATCTATAACGCCGGACTAGATATCTATCCAGCACGGGGAGTTATGCGGACCACAGCAGTGCATTGATCTATAAACACAGACTAGATATCTGTCCAGCCCGGGGAGCTGTGCAGACGACAGCAGTGCATTGATCTCACAATCCCGATTACAGATCTGTTCAGCACGAGTAGCTATGAAGACCACAGCAGTGCATTGGTGTATAAACACGGACTAGATATCTGTCTTCCTCGGGGAGCTGTGCAGACCACAGCAGTGCATTGATTTATAAAAACCCAGTCTGGATATCTGTCCAGCACGAGGGGCTATGCAGACCATGCCAGTGCATTGCTGTATAAACACGGACTAGATATCTGTCCAGCAGGGGGAGCTGTGCAGACCACAGCAATGCATTGATCTATAAATACGGACTTGGTATCTGTCCAGCACGGGGAGCTGTGCAGTCCACTGCAGTGCATAGATCTATAAACCCGGACTATACTGCTCCTCGGATGCGGCCTGAACTGCTCTGCTCTTCCAACACCACTAATCCAAAAACTGGTTTCCAGCATCTGCAGTCTTTTGTTTTGACCGAGATATCTGTCCAACACGAGCACCGGGAGCTGTGCAGACCACAGCAGTACATTGATCTATAACCCCGGACAAGATATCTGTCCAGCACGGTGAGCTGTGCAGACCACAGCAGTGCATTGATCTATTAACATGGTCGAGATAATCTGCCCAGCACGGGAGCTATGCAGACCACAGCAGTACATTGATCTATAACCCCGGACAAGATATCTGTTCAGCACGGGGAGCTGTGCAGACCACAGCAGTGCATTGATCTATAACCCCGGACTAGATATCTGTCCAGCACGGGGAGCTGTGCAGACCACAGCAGTGCATTGATCTATTAACATGGTCGAGATATCTGTCCAGCACCGGGAGCTGTGCAGACCACAGCAGTACATTGATCTATCAACACGGACGGGATATCTGTCCAGCACAGGGAAATGCGCAGACCACAGCAATGCATTGATCTATAAACGCAGTCTACACATCTGTCCAGGACGGGGAGCTGTGCAAAGCAGAGCAGTGAATTGATCTGTAACCCCGGGCTAGATAGCACATATAGAACATAGAACATAGAACGTAGAAGAATATAGCGCAGTACAGGCCCTTTGGCCTTCGATGTTGCGCCGTTCCAAGCCCACCTAACCTATACTAGCCCACTATCATCCAATGCCCGCTTCAATGCCCATAAAGAGGGAGAGTCCACCACTGCTACTGGCAGGGCATTCCATGAACTCACGACTCGCTGAGTGAAGAATCTACCCCTAACATCTGTCCGATACCGAACACCCCTTAATTTAAAGCTATGCCCCCTCGTAATAGCTGACCCCATACGTGGCAAAATG
>NW_025215128.1:35776-41051 GCF_004010195.1 Chiloscyllium plagiosum | reverse complement strand
CTGTCCAGCACGGGGAGCTGTGCAGACCACAGCAGTGCATTGATTGAAACACCCAGACTCGATATCTGTCGTGCACGGGGAGCTTTGCAGACCACAACAGGGCATTGATCTATAAACCCAGACTAGATATCTGTGCAGCACTGGGAGATGTGCAGACTACAGCAGTGCATTGATATATAAACACGGACTAGATATCTCTCCTTCACGGGGGCTTTCCGGACCATAGCAGTGCATTGATCTATAAACAGGGACTAGATACGTTTCCAGCACGAGAGGTTGTGCAACCACAGCAAAAAATTCATCTAATGACCCAGACGATTTAACTGTCCAGCACGGGGAGCTGTGCAGACCACAGCACTGCATTGATCTGTAAACACGGACTCGATATCTGCCCAGCTCGGCGAGCTTTGCAGACCACAGAGTACATTGAGCTATACTCCCAGACTAGGTATCTGTCCAGCACGGGAAGCTATGCAGACCACAGTGGTGCATTGATCTATAAACCCGGTCTAGGTAACTGTTCAGCACGCGGAGCTGTGCAGACCACAGCATTGCATTGATCTATAACCTCAAACTAAATATCTGTCCAGCAAGGGGAGCTGCGCCGACCACTGCAGGGCATTAATCTATAAACCCGGACTGGATACCTGTCCAACACGGCGAGCTGTGCAGACCACAGCAGTGAATTGATCTATAACCCCGGACGGCACTGCTCCTAGTATGCTGCCTGAACTGCTGAGCTCTTCCAACACCACTAATCGAAAATCTGGCTTCCTGCATCTGCAGTCACCTTTTTACCGAGCTATCTGTCCAACACGGTAAACTGTGCAGATCAGAGCAGTGCATTGTTCTATAAACATGGACTAGACATATGTCCAGCATGGGGAACTGTGCAGACAACAGCAATGCATTGATATATAACTCCGGACTAGATATCTGTCCAGCACAGGGAGCTATGCAGATCACGCCAGTGCATTGATCTATAAACACGGACGAGATATCTGTCCAGCACAGGGAGATGCGCAGACCACAGCAATGCATTGATCTATAAACACGGTCGAGATATCTGTCCAGCACGAATAGCTGTGCAGACAACAGCAGTGCATTGATCTATAAAGCCGGTCTAGATATCCGTCCAGCACGGGGAGCTGTGCAGACAACAGCAGTGCATTGATCTATAAACATGGACTTGATATCTGTCCAGCACCTGGAGCTGTGCAGCCCACAGCAGTGCATTGATCTATAAACACGGACGAGATATCTGTCGAGCACAGGGAGATGCGCAGACAACAGCAGTGCATTGATCTATAAACACGGTCGAGATATCTGTCCAGCACGGGGAGCTTTGCAGACCACAGCGGGGCATTGATCTATAACACCGAACTAGATATCTATCCAGCACGGGGAGCTGTGCAGAGAAGCGCAGTGCATTCATCTGTAAACCCAGACAAGATATCTGTCCAGCACAGGGAGCTGTGCAGACCACAGCAATGCATTGATCCATAAACACAGACGAGACATCTGTCCAGCACGGGGAGTTGTGCAGTTCACAGCAGAGCATTGTTCTATAAACCCGGATTATACTGCTCCGAGGATGCTGCCTGGACAACTGTGCTCTTCCAACACCACTAATCCAAAATCTGGCTTCCAGCATCTGCAGTCATTTTTTTTTACCAAAATATCTGTCCAACACGGTGAACTGTGCAGATCAGAGCAGTGCATTGTTCTATAAACATTGACTAGATACCTGGCCAGCAAGGGGAGCAATGCATTGATTTATAACTCCGGACTCGATATCTGTCCAGCACAGAGAGCTGTGCAGACCACAGCAGTGCATTGATATTTAATCAAGGACTAGATATCTGTCCAGCACCGTGAGCCATGCAGACCACAGCACTGCATTGATCTTTAAACCCGGTCAAGATATCTGTGCAGCACGGGGAGCTTTGCAGACGACGGCAGTGCCTTGATGTATAATCCCGTTATAGGTAACTGTCCAGCAAGCAGAGCTGTGTAGACCACAGCAGTGCATTGATCTATAAATCCGGACTAGATGTCTATCCAGCACGGGGAGCTGTGCAGACTTCAGCAGTGCATTGATCTATAAACCCGGACTAGGTGTCTGTCCAGCACGTGGAGCAGTGCAGACATCAGCAGTGCATTGATCAATAAACCCGGACTAGGTGTCTGTCCAGCATGGGGAGCAGTGCAGACCACAGCAGTGCATTGATCTTTTAACACGGACTAGATATCTGACCAGCACGGTGAGCTGCGCAGATTACAGCAGTGCATTGATCTATTATGCCGGTCTAGATAGCTGTCCAGCACGGGGAGCTGTGCAGACCGCAGCAGGGCATTGATCTTTAAACCCGGTCTCGATATCTGACCAGCACGGGGCGCTGTGCGGACCACAGCAGGGCATTGATCTATAAAACCGGACTAGATATCTGTCCAGCACAGGGAGCTGTGCAGACTACAGCAGTGCATTGATCTATAAACCCGGACTAGATATTTGTCCAGCACAGGGAGCTGTGCAGACCACAGTAGTGCATTGATCTATAAACACAGACTAGATATCTCTCCAGCATGGGGAACTGTGCAGACCAGAGCAGTGTATTGGTCGATAAACACGGACTAGATATCTGTCCAGCTCGGGGAGCTGTGCAGACCACAGCAGTGCATTGACATATAAACCCGGACGAGATATTTGTCCTGCACCTGAAGCTATGCAACCACAGCAGTGCCTCTCTGAGGAAAATCCATTGGAAGAGACTGAGATGAATTATATTTCACTTGCTCTAACTTTCCATGTTTTGTGATGTACTCTTCCAAATTTCAGTGAGAATGGATTGTAATGTCCTGAAACAAACTCAACTGCATCTTACGGACCAGCAATGGGCATGTTCCTATCTGAGGGACAGCACTCCAAGCAATCAGACAAAACTGCTTAGTCTCCAACAGAATTCTTTGAGAAAACCAACCGATGTGACGTTCTAAATATGGCGGCAGGGTAGAAATCTTCCAGCTGAAACTCTTCCGTTCAACTCGCAAATTGTGTCGTTTTTCAATTCCACTCGCTCATTGTGTCTTTTTTTCTTTCTTCTGTTTATCGGAGGGCTGTTTTCTTCCCAAACTTTTACAATTGTAAATGTTAGAAGTGTCCTAGAATGGAAGAGGCTGATGTGGCGAAATGGGGCCTCAAAATTTCAAGCACAGAGTGGCTTGTGAACTGGAAATGCTGAGGCATGGAGACTGGGCCCACTGTGGCCTGGAGACTGGGCCCAGTGTGGCCTGCAGACTGGTCTGGTGTCGTCTAGAGACTGGGCCCAGTGTGGTCTGGAGACTGGGCCTGGTGTGGACTGGAGACTGAGCCCGGTGTGGACTGGAGTCTGGGCCCGGTTTGGCCTGGAGACTGACCCTGTTGCAGCTTGGAGACTGGTCTGTTCTGCTCTGGAGACTGGGTCCGGTGCGGTCTGGAGACTAGGCCCGGTGTGGCCTGGAGACTAGCCTGGTGCAGTCTGGAGACCGGGCCCGGTGCGGTCTGGAGACTTGGTCCAGTACGGTCTGGGGACTGTGACCGGTGTGGCCTGGAGACTGAGCCCGGTCTGGAGACTGGGCCCGGTGTGGTCTGGAGACTGAGCCCGGTGTGGTCAGGAGACTGAGCCGGGCCCGGTGCGGTCTGGAGACTTGGTCCAGTACGGTCTGCGGACTGGGTCCGGTGTGGCCTGGAGACTGGGTCCGGTGCAGTCTGGAGACTGGATCTGGTGCGGCCTGGAGACTGGGACCGTGGACCAGTCTGGAGACTGGGCCCGGTGTGGTCTAGAGACTGAACTCGGTGTAGTCTGGAGACTGAGCCTGGTCCGGTCTGGAAACTGAGGCGGGACAGGTCTGGAGACTGAGCCGGGACCAGTCTGGAGACTGGGCCCGGTCTGGTATGGAGACTGGGCCTGGTGTGGTCTGGAGATTGAGCCCAGTGCAGTCTGGCGACTTGGTCCAGTACGGTCTCGAGATTGGGCCCGGTGTGGCGTGGAGACTGGATCCGGTATGGACTGGACACTTGGTTTGGTGCAGTCTGGAGACTGGGAGAGTTGCGCCCTAGAGAATGGGTCCGGGCCCGTCTGCAGACTGGGCCCAATGTATACTGGAGACAGGGCTCGGTGCTGTCAGGAGGCTGGGCGCAGAGCAACCTGGAGACTGGGCTCGTTGCAGTCTGGAGACTGGGCCTGGTGCATTTTGGAGACTGGGACCCGTACAGTCTGGAGAATGGGCCTGGTGCGGTTTAGAGACGGGGCCCGGTGTGGCCTCGATACTGGGCCCGGCGTGACATGGATACTGGGCAGGGTGAGGCCTGAAGACTGACGCCAGTGCGGTCTGGAGCCTGGACCCGGTGCAGTCTGGAGACTGGGCATGGTGTAGCCTGGAGACCGGGCCCAGTCTGGAGACTGGGAATAGTGCAGTCTGGATGTAGTCTGGAAACTCGGTCTCGTGCATTCTGGAGACTGGGCCCATTGCAGCCAGGAGACTGGGGGCAGTACTGTCTGGAGACTGGGCGCAATGCAGTCTGTAAACTGGGCCCGATGTGATCTGGAGACTGGGCACCGAGTAGTCTGTAAACTGGGCCCAGTGAGTCTGGAGACTGGGCACTGTGTGGCCTAGAGACTGAGCCCAGTGCAGCCTGAAGACATCGCTAGATGCGGTCTAGAGACTCGGTCTGGTGCATTCTGGAGACTGGGCCCAGTACGGTCTGGAGACTTGGCCCAGTGCAGTATGGAGAGCGGACCCAGTTAGGTCTCGAGAATGCACCCGTTGCCGTCTGGAGACTGGGCCCAGTGCCTTTTGGAGACTGGGCCTGCTGCGGACTGGAGACTGGGCTAGTGACGGTCGGGAGACAGGGTCCGGTGTGGCCTGGAGTCTGGACACAGTGCTCTCTGAAGACTGGACTCGGTGAGGTCCGGAGACTGGACACGGTGTAGTCTGGAGACTAGACACGGTGTGGTCTGGAGACCATTCAGGTGCAATCTGGAGACTGGGCACAGTCCAGTCTGGAGACTTGGTCCAGTGTTACCTGGAGATTGGGCGGCAAGCCTGGAGACTGAGCTCTATGTGGTCTGGAGACTGGGCCCAGTGCAGCCAGGAGACTGGGCCTAGTGGAGTCTGGAGACTAGGCCAGGTGGGGTCAGTAGACTGGACCCTGTGCAGTCTGAAGACTGGTCTAGTTGCAGTCTGGAGACAAGGTCCGGTTTGGCCTGGACACTGGACAGAGTGCATTCTGGAG
>NW_025215128.1:28754-33891 GCF_004010195.1 Chiloscyllium plagiosum | reverse complement strand
TTACAGTGTGGAAACAGGCCCTTCGGCCCAACAAGTCCACACCGACCCGCCGAAGCGCAACCCACCCATACATTTACCCCTTACCTAACACTATGGGCAATTTAGCATGGCCAATTCGCCTGACCTGCACATCTTTGGACTGTGGGAGGAAACCGGAGCACCCGGAGGAAACCCACGCAGACACGGAGAGAACGTGCAAACTCTACACAATTCGTCGCCTGAGGCGGGCTTTTGCCCGGGCTTTTGCCTGAAACGTCGATTTCGCTGCTCTTTGGGTGCTGCCTGAACTGCTGTGCTCTTCCAGCACCACTAATCCAGAATCTGCTTTCCAGCATCTGCAGTCATTGTTTTTACCCAGTCTGGCGACTGGGCCCAGTGCAGTCAGGAGACTGGGTCTGGAGACTGGAAACTGGGCCCGGTGCAATTTGGAGACTAGGTCTGGTGCGATTTGGAAACTGGGCCCTATGCGATCAGGACACTGGTTTATTTGCCATCTGGAGACTTGGCCGGCTGTATTCTGGATACAGGGGCCTGAGCAGACTGGGGACTCTGCCCTGTGCAACCTAGAGATTGTGCCTGGTGCAGTTTGTAGACTGGACCTGGTGAAGTATGGAGACTGGGTGCAGTGCGGCCTGAAGACTGGGCATGGGGCGGTCTGGAGACAGGGCCCGGTGAAGTCTGGAGACTGGGCCTGGTGTGGTCTGGCGACTAGGCCAGGTGTAGTCTGGAGATTAGGCCCGGTGTGGTCTGGAGATTGGGCCTGGTGTGGTCTGGCGACTAGGCCAGGTGTAGCCTGGCGATTGGGCCCGGTGTGGTCTGGAGATTGGGCCCGGTGTGGTCTGGAGATTGGGCCCGGTTTGGGCTGGAGATTAGGCCCGGTGTGATCTGGAGATTGGGCCCGGTGTGGTCTGGAGATTGGGCCAAGTGTCGCCTGGAGACTGAAACCTCTGCAGTCTGGAGGCTGGTGCTGGTACGGTCTGGAGACTGGTCATCTGACAGTCTGGAGACTGGGCCTGGTGCGTTCTGGAGATTCTGCTCAGTGTTGTCTGGAGACTGTGCACTTTACAGTCTGGAGACTAGGCCCCGGTGCGGTGTGGAGACTGGGTCCAGTACAGGGTTATGAATGGGCTTGTTGCGATCTGGAGACTGGGCCCGGTGTGCTCTGTAATCTGGATCGGCGCAGTCTGGAGACTGGGCACAGTCCAGTCTGGAGACTGGGTCCAGTGTTGCCTATAGACTGTTCCTGGCGCAGCCTGGAGTCTGAGCCCTATGCGGTCTGGAGACTGGGCCCAGTGCAGCCAGGAGACTGGGCCCAGCGCGGACTGGAGACTGGGCTAGTGGTGGTCTGCAGACAAGGACCGGTGTAGCCTGGAGACTCAACATGGTGATTTCTGGAGACTAAGCCCTATGCAGTCTGGAGACTGCGCCCAGTGCAACCAGAGGTCTGGGCTAGTCGCCGTCTGGAGACTGGGCCCAGTGTGGTCTGGAAGAAAGTGAGGACTGCAGGTGCTGGAGATAAGAGCTGAAAATGTGTTGCTGAAAAAGCGCATCAGATCAGGCAGCATCCAAGGAGCAGGAGAATCAACGTTTCAGGCATGAGCCCTCCTTCAGGAATCAGGAAACTGGGCCCTGTGAGGACTGGAGACTGGGCTGATGCTGGTCTGGAGACAAGGACCGGTGTGGCCTGGAGACTGGACATGGTGTTTTCTGGAAATTGGGCCCAGTAAGCTTTGTGGTTTGGACCAGTGGAGACTGGGTCCAGTGTTGCCTGGAGAGTGGGCCTGGCACAGCCTGGAGACTGGGCCCTGTGTGGCCTGGAGGGTAGGACCACTGCGGCCTAAAGACTAGGCTAGTTGCGGTCTGGAGACAGGGTCCAGTGTGGCCTGGAGACTGGACACGGTGCTTTCTGGAGACTGGTTCTGCTTTGTTCTGGAGAATGAACATGGTATATTCTGGGGACTGGGCTGGGTGTGCTCTATAGTCTGGACCGGTGCAGTCTGGAGAGTGGGCACAGTCCAGTCTGGAGACTCGGCCTGGCGCTACCTGGAGACTGGGCCCATGGCAACCAAGACACTGGCCCCAGTGTGGACTGGAGACTTGGCTGGTGGCAGTCTGGAGACAAGGTCCGGTGTGGCCTGGAGACTGGATACGTGCACTCTGGAGCCTGAGCCCTATGCGATCTGGAGACTGGGCCCAGTGCAGCCAGGAGACTGGGCTCGAAGCTGTCTGGAGAAAGGGTCCAGTGTGGCCTGGAGACTGGACATGGTGCGGTCTGGAGACAGGGCCCGGTGTGGTCTGGAGACTGGATATGGTACGGTCTAGAGACTGGACACGGCTGCGTTTTGGAGACTGGGCCAGTTGTGGTCTGGAGACTGGACACGTTATGGCCTTTTGTCTGCAATGGTGCAATCTGGAGACTGGGCACAGTCCAATCTGGATACTGGGTCCAGTGTTGCCTGGAGACCGGGCCTGGCACAGCCTGGAGACAGAGCCCTACGTGATCTGGAGACTTGTCTTTGTGCAGCCAGGAGACTGGGACCAGTGCCGTCTGGTGACTGGGCCCAGTGCCGTCTCGAGACTGGGTAATGTGTGGACTGGAGACTGAGCCAAGTACGGTTCTGAGACTGGGCCTTGTGTAGCCTGGAGACTGAGCCCAGTAATGCCTGGAGACTGGACCTGGTTCGATCTGGAGCCTGAGCTTGGTGCAGTCTGTAGACTGGGCCCTGTCCAGTCTGGAGACTAGGTCTGGTGCAGTCTGGAACATGGGCACGGTGCGGTCTGGAGACTTGTGTATTTGCCGTCTAGAGACTGGATGCAGTGCAGCATGAAGACTGGGCATGGGGCGATCTGGAGACAGGGCCCGGTGCAGTCTAGAGACTGGGCCCAGTGTGCTCTGTAGTCTGGACCAGTGCAGTTTGGAGAGTGGACACTGTCCTGTCTGGAGACTGGTTCCAGTGTTGTGTGGAGACTGGGCCTGCCGCAGCCTGGAGACTTGGCCCATTGCAGCCAGGACACTGGTCCCAGTGTAGACTGGAGACAGGGCTAGTGGCAGTCTCGAGACAAGGTCCGGTGTGGCCTGGAAACTGATGCGTGCTCTCTGGAGCCTAAGCCCTATGCGGTCTGGAGACTGGGCCCAGTGCAGCCAGGAGACTGGGCTAGTAGCAGTCTGGAGACAAGGTCCGGTGTGGCCTGGAGACAGGGTCTGTGTGACCTGGAGACAGGGCCCGGTGTGGTCTGGAGATAGCTCCCGGTGTGGTCTGGAGACTGGACATGGTGCGGTCTGGAGACTAGGCTATTTGTGGTCTGGAGACAGGGTCCGGTGTAGTCTGGAGAATGGGCCCGATGCGGTCTGGAGACAGGGGCTGATGTGGCCTGTCGACTGGAAACAGTGCTTTCTGGAGACTGGGTCCAGTGTGGTCTGGAGACTGGACATGGTGCAGTCTGGATACTGGGCCTTGTGTGGTCTAGAGACTGGGCCCGGTGTGGTCTGAAGACTGGACACGGTACTTTCTGGTGACTGGGCACGTTGCTTTCTTGAGACTGGACACGATGTCGTCTGGAGATGTTCCAGTGCAGTCTGGAGACTGGGTCCGGTTTGCTCTGTAGTCTGCACTTGTGCAGTCTGGAGACTGGGCACAGTCCAGTCTGGAGACTGGGTCCAGTGTTGCTGGAGATTGGGCCTGGCGCAGCCTGGAGACTAATCCCTATGCGGTCTTGAGACGGGGACCAGTGTAACCAGGAGACTGGACTCTGTGTGGTTGTATACTGAGCCCTATGCGGTGTGGAGGCTGGGCTCAGTGTGGCCTGAAGACTAGGCTAGTTGCGGTCTGGAGATAGGGTCCGGTGTAGTCTGGAGACTGGATCCGATGTTCTGGTCCACAAGTTAACGTTATAAATTGGGGCAAGGCTCATTGTGATAGTATTAGGCTGGAACTTTCAGAAGATGATTTAGCGGAAGCTGTTCACAGGTGAAGGGACATCTGGCAAATGGGAGTCTTTCAAATGTGAGATAATGAGAGTTTAGGAACAGTGTGTTCCTGTTAGTGTGAAAGGCAATGCTAGTAGGAGTAGGACATGACAGGGGATATTGAGGCTCTGGTCAAGGAAAAGAGAAGGAGGGATATGTCAGGAATAGACAGCTGGGAACAATGGAATCCCTTGAGTTTACCGGGGTGTAGGAGAACACTTACTAGGGAAATCAGGAGGGCAAAAAGAGGGCATGATATAACTTTGGCTGATACGGTTAAGGAAAATAGGAAGAGATTCCACAAGGATATTAAGGGCAAAAGAGAAACTGGGGAGTGAATAGGGCCCCTTAATAATCAGGCAGCCATCCAATGTGATTCCACATAAGATGAATTAGGTTTATTAGGTTTATTGTCACATGTACTCAGATGAGGACAGTGATAAGTTTACAAGTCGCTGCACGTGATGCAATCTCAGTTGCAAAGTTCCTCTCCTCCCTAAGGTGCAGAATCTTGGTACAAAGCAAAAAAAAAGAAAACACAGTTAAAATGTCAAACATTATAGCCCTTCCTATAAAGCTGGAAAAACACCGAAACACAGTTAACAGTTCAACAACACAGTCCATAAGGGCATGGCCATGCTGGATTCACACTCCTCACAAGGACTCAACCTCCCTCACTCTGCTGCCTTTCAGCCTGTTACTGCTCGACGGGTGAGGTCCCACATGAATATTTCGCGTCAGTATTTACTGTGGCGAAAGACATGGAAGTGAGGGAACTCAGGGAAATAAATCCATGTCGTGATGTTTTGCAAAGAGGCCTCATTACAGAAGAGGAAGTGCTGGAGGTCTGAAAATGCATAACCATAAAAAAATACCCAGGACCTCTTCAGGTTATTGAGGGAAGCTGGCGAAGAAATTGTGGGTCCCTTTGCTGAGATCATTGTATCATTCCTTAGAGTTCTGAGGATGGGTCACTGGATCCGAAATGTTAACTCTGGTTTCTCTGCACAGATACTGCCTGACCTGCTGAGCTTTCCCAGTACCTTCTCGTGGTTCCTGATTCACAGCATCCACAGTTCTTTCGTATTTTATTTGTATGACTGACAACCACGGGTGAGGCACTGGAGGACTGGAAGTCAGCTAGTGTTATAACATTATTTTAAAAAGAAA
>NW_025215128.1:16754-28334 GCF_004010195.1 Chiloscyllium plagiosum | reverse complement strand
TGTTTCACAAATTTGAGTGAAATGTTTCAAGAGGTGGTCAGGAAGATAGATGAAGGTAAAGCAGCATACATTGTTTACATGGACCTTAGTGAGGCCCAACAAGGTTACACATAGTGGACTGGTCAATAAGGTTATATCACAGGGGATCATGGAGAGCTAGCCAATCAGATACCAAACAGGCCTGGCAGTAGGAGGCAGAGGGCACTGGGAGAGATTTGTTGTGACCAGCGGTGGGCCAGAAGGACCACTGCTCGATACACTGTTGTTGGTTATTTTTATAAATGATTTGGATGAGAATACATGAAGCATGGACAGTAAGTTTGTAGACTACGCCGAAATTGCTGGTATAATGGACAGTGGAGAAGGTAATTTAAAAGGAAAATGAGATCATGATCAACTGGGCCACTGGGGTGGGGACTGGCAGATTGAGCTTCATGTAGATAAATGTGACGTGTTGCATTTTGTTAGACAAACCAGAGCAGATTTACACAGTCAGCGTTTGGGCCTGGGGGAGTGTTGTCATTCGGAGAAACACAAGGGTGCAGGGAGTTAGCTCCTTGAAAGTGGAGTTGCAGGTAGACATGGTGGCATACAAGGCATTTGTACACTTACCTTTATTAATCAGAGCATTGAGTACTGGAATTAGACATCATGTTGTGGTTGTTCAAGAGAATGGTAAGGCCACAGCTGGAGTACTGAGTACAATTTTTGTCGTCCTGCTATCGGAAGGATGTTATGAACTGAAAAAGGTGACAAAAATATTTGAAATGATGTTAAGGAGACTGGGGGTTCTGAGATATAAGGATAGCATGAATAGGCTGGGAATGTGTACCCATTTGCGTAGGAGACTGAGAATGAACTTCGAGAGTGTTATAACATCTTGAGTGGCACGCATAGTGTGAATAGCCAAGGTCTGTTCCCCAGGGAAGAGATGTCCAAAACCAAAGGGCACACATGTAAGGTGAGAGGAGAGAAAATTAAGAGAACTAAGAGGTAAATATTTCGCACAGACAGAATGTGTGTGTAATGGGCTGTCAGATAAAGTGGTACAGGGGAATACAATTGCAACATTGAAGAGACAATTGGATGGGAACATGATTAGGGAAGGTTTAGAGGGGTATGGGCCAAACACAGAGAAATAAGATTAAGAAACCTGGTGAGCATGGACAAGTTGGGCCGAGTGTTTGTTGCATACTGTATGATTCTAAAACTCTGAGTCTTTCAATCCTCTTTGCACACCAGTTCTTTATTGCACTTAATTCATTTCTAGGTCAAAAATCCTCTTCAAAGAGCGAGCTCCACTTACTTAGAAAAGCGAATTCCTAACATTGCTCTAGCAATAAAAACCACAGCTGCAGCAGAATTCTTTTCAATCACAATCTGGAACTTTTTGCCCGGGATAATCCCTCAGTCTACCATTACCATCAAGCCGATGGTAATATCGTTCAGGTACAAGTGTGGGTGAACATGCCAGGGTCAGAACCATGTGTATCTAAAACCGATGACAACCCATTAACGCTACTGCACTTGACTGGTTACATTCCAACCAGCAGAACAAACACCTGTTTGAAAGGGAGAAATGATCCCAAGACTAACACATTAGAAAGTAGCTCTTCAGAGCTGACACATCCAGTCATAAATGATGATGGACGAATAAACAGCTTATTGGAGGAGAGGGTTCCACAAATATCCCCATCATAAATAACTGAACAACCCTGCACATCAGTGTAAAAGACAAGGATACAGTGTCTGCGCCATACTCAGCAAGAAGTATTCAGTCGATGATCCACCTCACCCTCGCCATGATGCCCAGAGGATAACAGATGCCAGTATTCAACCAATTCAATTTGCTGCACATGACATGAAGAAACCGCTGAACACAGGAGATACGACAAAGGCAATGACCCCTGACACCATTCCTGCAATAGAACTGAAGACTTGGGCTGCACAACAAGCTGTGTCCCTGGGGAAGCTGTTTCATTCCAGTTCCAACTCTGACATCTCCCTGGCAATGTGGAAAATTACTCAGCTATGCCCCATCCCCTATGAGGAGAATAATTACAATCTGTCCAATTACCATGCCCTCTGTCCAATCACGATAATCAAATTGGTGGGAGTTCTGTTTAACAGAACTGTCGAGCAGCACTGAAATAACCCGCTCAGTGTGGGTTTTTATGTGTCCCCATGTGGAGATGGTGCAGTTGTGGAAATGTCACTGGATTACTAATCCAGACCAGGCTAATGCGCTGGCAGCTGGTGGAAGTTAAAAACAATTAATAAAATATCGAGATCTAAAATGTGGTGTCAGTAATTTGGATTTTGCATCCAATGTTGATTGTAAACATCGATCTCCTGCTTTCCTGGTCTGGCCTAAACGTGACTCCAGACACACAGACATGTGATAAACTCTTCAATGGTTTCTGAAAAGGCCAAGCAAGACACTCAATTGTATCAAACTGCTCCGAGGTCTTAAAGTATAAAACTGGACAGAATACCCTGCTCCAGCTTTGGTATCGGAAAAGGGAATGGGAAACATAGTCGTGTCGACCCTGCAGAGGCTTCCTTCCTAACATCTGAGAGCTTGTGACAACATTTACAGAACTTTCTCACTGCCTGCACAGGTACATCAGGAAAGGAGTAGGTCATTCAACACATTGAACCTCCTCTTCTCGATGTGCTTTCCCCACCCACTGTACATATCCCTTAATGTGATTAACCTTGGGAAAATATAAAAAAAATCTGCAATAGTAACTTCAGTCTTTCAATTTTGCGCCTCCATTCACTATACATGTAGTTCTCCTATAATGCGTTCTTCCCCTTCCCTTCTGAGCAGCAGGTGCCCCACTGCTTTCCCCTGGTAAGTCATCCCCCCCAACAGTATCCAAAACGGTATACTTATTGTTGAGGGGAATGACCACAGGGGATTCCTGCACTGCCTGCTGGTTCCCTTTCTGTCCCCTAACTGTCACCCATCTGTCTTTTCCTTTTATCTGGGGAGTGACTACCTCTCTGTAAGTCCTGTCAATAATCCCCTCTGCCTCCCGAATGATCCGAAGTTCATCCAACTCCAGCTCCAGAAGCATCTTCAGAGACAATGGAGTGTTTTCCTCCAACAGACAGTTAGAGGAGCTAGACCACTGAAAGTATTCAAAGTGGATGTAGATGGATTTCAAATCTGTCTGAGAGTTGAGGGCTCTGAAGATATGAGCATGAAAGTGGATTTCGGAACTGGGGCTGATCAGCCATGATCTCAGAGAATGGGGAAGGCGCATGGAGGGAATTAACGACCCGCTCCTGTTTCTGATATTCCATTTTCTGTTATTGGAAATTAAGTGTTTGTTGTTTTCCTGGATGTTCTGGTATTGAACGTTGCATGCAGGGAGGCCAGAGGATTTTGTGCGCCGTCTCTGGCTGAGGTGTGGGGCCTCTTTTCAAAGTTAACCTCGGTCTACAACATGATGACAAATGAAGTACAAGCTGCAGTGAGCAGAAACTTTGTAAGTTGAGATGAGTGGCTTCTTTCATACTCGGAATTGCTTTTCTAATTCCATTTTCAAAACTACCGCAAACTGTTTGTGGCAGTCTTAAGGATTGAATGAACTCCTCTGTTGCTGTTCACCAGGTTATAGGAGTAAGTGGCCTCAGACTGCTCCTGTCTAGCAGTTTTAGAGGTTAAATGGGAAAAAAGGAAGATGGGACTGCTAGCAGGATTGTAAATTAGACACTTTAACTTGATAGTATGTTTCTGGAAAAGCATAGCAGGTCAGGCAACATCCGAGGCTGTGCTTTTCCAAGCAACACTAGCAACTCTGATCTCCAGCATCTGCAGACCTCACTGTCTCTTATTAGACACTTTGAGCCTTTTCCAACAGGCACTAAGATCGTGGCTGATCAGGTGTAGTCTCAGCCCCACTCGCCTGTCCATAGCCGATTATCCGTAACTCACTCCTCTGTCAAATATTGAACGAACTCAATTTGGAATAAATGTACATAGAGAGACACCACAATCTTTTGAGGAAAATATTTCCTACTCCAAATGTCCTTTCAGAGTTTCTCTTCATCCCTGTTTTCGAAGCAGAGAGTCACACAGTGTGGAAACAGACTTTTTACTCCAACCTGTCCACACAAACCAGAGAACCACACTGATGCTGCCCCATTTTCCTCCATTTGACCAATATCCCTCCAAAATATTCCTATAATGTACCTCTCCAGATATGTTTTAAAGACGGAATTCTACCAGCATCCACCACTACTTCTAACATCACTTGCTATTGGACGCACCACCGTCTGTGTAAACAAGTTAGCTCCAATCCGTTCTAAATCTTTACCCTCAACAAAAACCTATGCTCTCTAATTCTGTACATGCATGTCCTGGGAAAAAGACCTTGGTGAATCAGTCTATTCATGTCCCTCATGACTGAGTAAACCCGTTTCATGTTACCACTCAGCCTTTGACTCTCCAGGGGAAAATGCCACAAACTAGTCATCTTCTTCCTGTATCTCAAAACTTGCCGTTCTGGAAAAGCCTTGTCAATGGTTACTGCACTCTCTCAAGTTTAACAGCATCCCTCCTTTCGAAGAATCAACAGTGTTATACACAACATTATTCAAGTGGCCTCAACAACGTTCAGCACAGGCGCAAGATGCTATTCTATTCAATGCTCTGACATATTAAGACAAGTGTCTGTGACTACACTTTAAAGGAACGATGAACCTGCACTGCTCTGTCTCTTTGATCTGGATCATTCCCTAAGGATCTGCACTGACTTGTTTGTCAAAATATAAAACCTCACAATTATCGAAATTAAACTCCATCTATGACTCCTTGACCCATTGGGAGTTTAGGATCCGTGGTGTTCTGAGATAATATTCACGGTCCACTGTTTTTTTAAACTATTATCTATCAACTTACTAATCATGCCTTCGTAATTCGCACAGAAATCATTTATATACCTCGTGAAAAGCAGTGTTCTCAGCATTAATCTTTTCAGCACACCGCTGGCCCTCGGCCTCCAGTCTAGAAAACAATAGTTTTCCTTCATGCCAATTTTGTATCCGATTGGGTGGCTTCTCCTGAATCCCATGTGACCTAACCTTAGTAATCTGTCTATAATGTGCACCCTGAGCGAACACCTCATAAACAATTTGTACCACACTGCCTTCATCAATCTTCTTTGTCATCTCCTCAAAATACTCAATCAATTTAAAGAGACATGATTTCAACCGCAAAAAGCCTTGTTGACGATTCCTAATCAGTCCTTGCCTTAACAAATACATGTAAATCATATCACTCTGAATCACCTTCAACAACTTACACATCATAGACTTTAGGCTCACTAAGTCTATAGTTTCCTGAGTTTTCGGATCACTGTTCCCTTCCTTTGTCCCACGCCTACACTGTTCAAAACAACTTTTAATTGCAGCCAGGCAGGTGATGTGACATAGATCTCAGAATGGGTCAGAGTTCGGAACAGGTTAGGCTGGTTTCTCAAACTATGATGGAAAGATGAATGACGATGTTGATTTCGGAAATATGTGCATTGATATTTCCCTTTCAAAAAAATTAAAAAACGATTACACAAGAACACAAATAACACACACACACAGACACGAACAGACGTGAAAACACAATTGCTGCAATGTTAACTTGAAAGAACTTAGTCCACACATTTGTTGAACTAATGACAAAAGGAACAAATGAAAGTTTGGCCCAAATATCATTCTCGTCGTGAAGTTACACGGCTCACACAACCTGCTCGCAATGGGTTTATCTCTTGAAATAGTGATATTTAGTTGAATTACCTTTGCTTCAAGCAGTGGGGAGATTCTGATTAATCCTCATCTGAAATTCTCGGTGAGTAGTAAAGACGACTTGTGTTATTTTTTTTGTTGGCTCACATACGTTCCTATGATGATGAACAAGGAAAGAGAGTGTGAGAAATATGCGGTTTCTTCTCATGAAGGTCACGCAAGTTTATCTTCCCAGTATCGGACTTCAAATTGGACCATGTGTGGTATTCCTGAACATTATCAGAACTGTAGGACTTCAGCATATTCCCTGCTTCATGTCGGTGCATTATTGCTGTTGTCGTACACATAATCATTTCCTAAAAAAAATCGTCCGAATGGATTTTCATATGTGCTTCTATGTGTTTGCAAAATTTTAGAATAAAATTTTTGGTGTTTTCACCACATCTGTGTTAAAATGAATGCATTTCACTATTAAACAAATGCAGAAATGGCTGGAAAGGCTCAGCAGGTCTGTCAGCAACAATGAAGAGGAATCAAAATCACGTTTTGTGGCAAATGACCCATCCTCAGAATCTGTATTAAGCTTATACTATTCCTAGTTTTAGTCTCCGGACAAGCATAAGTGTTGTGTCGAAGATGCTCCACAGCAAGGCTATGCTTTCCTTATTTTCTTTTCAGAGAACACGTAACAAACAGACACAGAAATGTCTGAGATTGGAGAGAAATAGCTGAGTTAGGTTGTCGCTAACAAATGCATTCTCAACAACAGGCTTTCCAGTTTTAAGAAAAGCACCTGCACAATGAAAATGGAGTGTCCAGTTCCCCTCGCTCAGCTGTTCTCTGGTTTGCTTTGGTTCGCAAATCGTACTTTGTGAAGCTGGTACTTCTCTCCTGTCGGAAGTTGAATCTGGTTTTGATTGTTGTGCCAAGGGTTGTTAATGAGGATTCTTTCCACTGTTGTGATCAGCATCATTGTGTTGGGATAGTCTGTTAGGTTTTCAGATAAATTCATCTATTCGGTATGCTGGTCTCTTTTGTTTATATTTCTTTCAGTAATTTCTCCGTTTTTTTCTTTTTTAACACTAAGTGGCCTGCCAAGTTGCATGACTCCTGGAATATCCATTTTGCACCTGCTTAAAACAATTAGCAATTGTAATGTCAGTGGTACTTTATTGAAATGTTTTGAGGAGATCTAACCTGATCCATTACAGATGTGGGATGAGTTCCTTTGTTCCAATTTGCGATTAGGTTTGTCGGTGTCGAAGGCAACAAGTTGGAGGTGCTAATGACCTTTGTTCTGGTTGGAGAATGGGTCGGGACAGCAATGACTCCTTCAGGCACGAAGCGATTTTTGCGGTTAGAAGAAGTGACTTTGGTGGGTTCACAAAAGATAAATAACTGGAATTAGCAGAAAATCTGGTGTTCGAGTTGCCTCCACTTATTTTTCGGAATGAAGATATTGTTACATTAGCTCAGCATTTAAATTTGCTGGTAATGCCACCAGAGTCTTTAGAGATGTATAAAATTCAACTGAAAATGTAACAACTTAAGTTAGAGGCAAGAGGCAATGAATTACGAATGAAAATTGAAAGAGAGCGAACGACAGAAGAGAGGCAAAGAGAGATAGCAGAGAGAAAGAGAGAAAGAAGAAAGAGAGGGAGTCTGAACTTCAGAAATTGTCTCTGAGACAGGAGTTCAAAAATTCACTTTCTGAAATAGTGAGAACTCATATGGAAGAGCAGAGTTTCAAAACGGCAAGATTAACAGCTGAATTGGCTGGGTGACACGGTGAATCAGTGTTGAGCAATGCTGCATTGCAGCGCAAGGTACACGAGTTTGTTTCCAGCCGCGGGCGACTCGCTGTGTGAGGTTTGCAGATTTCCCAGTTGTCTGCGTGGCTTCCCTCCAGCTGCTCCCGTTTATTCCCACAACTCAAACATATCGAATTGGCCACATTAAATTGCCTAAATTGTTCCTGGATGAGTAGATTACGTGCATTAGCCAGGGGTAAATTGGTGAAATGGATCAGGGTAGGTTAGTCTTCTGAGTGTTGGTGTGGACTTGTTGGGCCGAAGGACCTGTTTTCGGTCTGTGGGTACTCTTACGATTATCAGCTGTTTCATAATTCAAAGTTTCGATTCGAAAATCAATGTCAATCAATGAGAGATAAAAATAGGTAAAAAGGGAAATTCTTGCGTGCAAAGTGAATGGTAGGTCTCAATGAAGATGGTAAGGATTATTTAGCATAGCGTAAAAGGGAAACTCTGGAAGTGGAAAGAGAATTGAAAGAGCTCCAGTGTTTTCACTGCAATAAATTAGGCCACATGAACTCACAATGTTGCTGGATTAGGAAAAGTGCTGGGAAAAGAGGATAAGTCAATGAATTTTGTTGGTGTGGTAATGAAAAGAGCAGTAGAAGCTGGAAAGCTGCAACAGATCGCATACGCTGGTCGGAGGCTGATTAATTACGAAGTTCCGGTTTGTTTTAAATCATTTAACTACGAAGATTAGTTTCACTAGCACAGACAAGGAGCAGCAGATAAAGAGGTTACAATTAGATTCCCTACAGTGTGGAAACAGGCGCTTCGGCCCAACAAGTCTACACCAACCTTCCGAAGAGTAACCCACCCAGACCCATTTCCCTCTTACTAATACACCTAACACAATGGGCAATTTAACATGGCCAATTCACCTGACCTGCACATCTTTGTAATGTGGGAGGAAATCGGATCACCCAGGGAAAACCCACGCAGACACGGGGAGAATGTGCAAACTCCACACAGACAGTCACCTGTGGCTGGAATGCTGGTGCTGTGAGGCAATAGTGCAAACCACTGAGCCACTGTGCCGCCCTTTGAAAGTCTGATGCTCGACCGATTCAGTTATCCGGGCATACAGAAATCTCTCAATCTGTGATGTTGTAAGACGAGGAGATATATACCACTGAAGGGCTATTGCCAGAATAGTCACTCACCAACTTGACTTGGAAACGTCACGCCATTCCTTCAGAGTTGTTGGATCGAAATCCTGGAATTCTCGCAAAACCAGCATTGTGGTTCAACCAACAGCAAGTGGACTACAGCGATTCAAGAAGGCACTTCACTATCACGTTCTGACGGGCAAATACCGATGGGTTGTCAATGCTGCCCAGGCAGTGACGCCACAAATGAATAATGAAAAAACCGAAAAAGTGTTCGTAGCACACTGTTACGTCTGCTGAGGATAGTGTGTCCAGTGATGACTGGATAAGTCGTGGTTGGAATACTGGACAAACTCTCAGCTTCATGATTACGAATTGTGCTTGCGAATGATATTGCTGATTCAAAGGTAGGAGTGCTAACTACTGTGATTGAAATGCCAGTGAATTTCGGGCAATCGAATTATTGAAGGACACTTGTCCTGGGACTTTTCCTGACTGTGTGTTAACGAGGTCACAATATCACCAAATGAAACAGGAGACATCAAACAGTACAGATAGGGATGTTGAAGTGTCAATGGCAGAGACCCTGTCTGACCATATGGAAGATGCAAAAAAGGAGCAGACAGATGACAAACCCGACATCTTTAGCTCAGATAAAGTAAATGAGTTACAACAGAAAGATAAAAGCTTAAAGCAATTGTATCAATAGATATGCTCAGAAAATGAAAACGAATGTATCCCCAAATGTTATGACCTGAGTCTGGGAACGAACCCGCGTCCATAACACTGTGAGGTAGCAATGCTATTCAATGTGCCTCTCTTTTGCCATTTCACCAGCCTCCATCAACCCCTCTGGAGGCAGCTCATTCCATACACGCATCAGTCTGTGTGTGAAAAAGTTTGCATCTTATGTCCCTTTTAAAGCTTTCCCCAATCAGTTTAAACGTATGAACTCTAGTTTTGGACTCGTCTACCCTGAGGAAAAGACTGTGATTATGCATCCTATCCATAGCCGTTATGATTTCTGAAGCCGCCAGAAGTTGTACTTTTTAACAATCAACACGTATAGCTATGCTTTCAATCATACCGGCCTAAAATCTGAATTTCAGTACTGACACCTCTTCCTTATCCATCAAGTTACAATTCTAAAATCATTTTAATCAACGTATACAGACATATTGTAAAACACGTCTGTGTTATTTCAACATAGACCTTTGTGCCCAGAAGTAGGGACGTTGCCACCACTCGGCAATAGCTGCTAAAAACTGCAACATGGTCTCCTGTGTGTTGTTCATCAGCTTTTTATAACATGGGTGCTACCCATTAGACAAGCTCGAAACCATGCTGATATATTGAGTAACATTTTAAGTGCCAGTTTTCAGCTCCGTAGGAATTGATAAAATCTGGTTAATTTACCGAAATATATAGTGGATATTTTTTGTTGTTCAATAGATGCAAGTTATTTACCTCAACTCTAGGATTTGAGAGCATGTGATCTGCCAAGCAGATTATCTTCAACTGTTGGGCCAAAATTTCTAGCTTGAATGGTTCCTATATATATTTTGTAAAGTTAGGAAAATAAATCCTGCAGACACAATCTTTGCTATGTAGGAACTCGAATAGATATGATGAATGCACACCAGTGCTCCAAAAGGTCACATTGCAGATTACGATATCCCACCGCTGAAGTGCGACTGCACTCTTCCTGAAATCGTTAAACTATACAAAGTAGCTATTACTTTGCACTCTCTTTTCCCCACTGCCTGGGTCTGCAACTCAATCTCTCCTCTTCATACTGTCTGCACAAGGCAAGCCAAACCTTGTTTGAGAAACTGAAGGTAGGAGATTGTAGGCCTTCTGGAGATGGGGATCAGGTTCTTTCAATATTGAATGGTGAGTGTGAGCAAGGTCTTATCACTCACTGGCATGACCAGTGGCAGATAGAGCTGAACTTGGATAAATAGGAGGTACTGCATTTTGGTAAACAAACATTTTGGTCGACAGAGCTCTGGTTTCATGTATAATCCTTTCAAGTTTGCCTCACTACAGATAGGTTGGATAAAAAGACATTTTGAACGCTTGGCTTCATTACTCAGACCGTTGAGGAAAGTAGTTGGGACGTCATGTTACAGTTGCACAAAATGTTGATGCGGCCCACTCTCGAGTCCTGCGTTCACATCTGGCTGCCCTGCTAATGGAAGGGTATTAGTAAAATGGCGAAAATTCAAACAATGTTATCCAGGGTGTTGCCAGGAATTGAAAGGTTGGGTTTTAAAAACAGGATGGATAGTCTGGGACCATTTTCACTGAAGCGCAGCAAGTTCGGAGTAATCTAACAGAGGTTTATAAAATCACGAGGGTTATGTATAACTTGACTCATATTATCTTGGATGAGCGATTTCAAGTCCAAAGGATAGTTTCGAGGTGAGAGGACATAGATTATAAAAGAACCTAAGGGGCAATTTATCAGACACAGTGTGTGAATTCAGCTTTCAGAGGTAAATGTGGGTGTTGGTACCATAGCAGTATTTAATTGAAACTTATATAAGTACTGAAGAGGGAAAAGGTTTGTTGGGATATATGCCCAACACAGGCAGTTGGAACGATCTTAGTTTGGAATTATGGTCGGCACGGACTTGATGAAACAAATAGTTTGTTTCCAGATTGTACATCATTCTGACTCTATTTGTGTTTGTGTGCCTATGCATGTTTCTGCATTTTTCATTAACTATTCAACTCAATTTTCGTGTAGAGGTCTGTCCGTCTATCTCTATCATCTAACTATCTATCCATCTGTCTGTCTATCCATCTGTCTGTCTATTTATCTATCTATCTATCTATCTATCTATCTATCTATCTATCTATCTATCTATCTATCTATCTATCTATCTATCTATCTATCTATCTAT
>NW_025215128.1:14219-16710 GCF_004010195.1 Chiloscyllium plagiosum | reverse complement strand
ATTTTAGTGACGAGCAGAGCCCGGAGGAGACTCTGGGCTCATACCAACAGGGACGCTCAGTGTGATGCAGAAATGCAAAATCGAAAAATGTCTATTATTTTACTGTTCCTGATCTCGGCCAATTTCATATTGTTATGGTCAACGTTAATGATGTTTGTAACATGGAAACGGATGACGTATTTGGGCAATACGTCTGTGCATCTACATTGGTTTGTGCTGCAATTGGGCTTCATGCTGCAGCTCCTCAGTTGCTGCACAAACACTGTGATTTATTCTGTGACCCAGACTAAATTCAGACAGAAACTGAAGAATGTGCTGAAATATCCCTTCATAAAAATTCATCAATCAATCAAACACAATCATTAATCAATCCATCCAGGATTTTCTCATTTCAGTTTAATGTTTCAACAATAAAGTCGTGTGGCACTGTGGTAGCAGAATGAGGGCAGTGCTGGTTTGTTTAACCGTATCCCACAAGAGGTTACACAAACACTTTTCAACGTTTCTCTCAGCGGAGAGGCTAGGGCGAACAGGCACCATTCCACTGACTGTATCTATCACTTCAGTTGGATACCTGTCAGAAAAATGTTCATTAAGAATTCCAAACATCGAGTGATCTAGATAGTTGTTTGTCTTGGTGTTGAAGAAGCTGAGCTGGTTAGATTCAGTACCAAGTACTGTCCTCAAGAGGGGAGGGAAGGGGACCAGGACCGAGCTCAGGAGTTGGTTTAAGTCACTCTGACCTTGCTTTCACGTATGGCTCACTCAATCCAACCTGGCAACAGCACAATACATCTGTGCACCTTGCTCCTCCTCCCTCAATATCTTCCTCCCAGTCTCACACAGTTCACCCGTTTCTATTCTCCTCTCATTGTCTCACGTTATTTCACTGTCACGCCCTTCACAATATTGCTTCACTCTCTCTCCCTCTTGAATTCTCTGTCTCCCTATCACATCCACTATGCCTCTCTTCCTCGAACATTCGGCTGCCTTCCGTGACCAGGGAACAGGTTGGTCTGGGAATACAGGCTATCCATAGAGACCATAGTTTTGGTGCGCACAAAGCATGTCAATCTTGGAACACTGCAACGTTGATGCAACAGCCGTTGATAATGATAAATTTCTCGTGTGGAATCAGTGGCCTTTGTGAGGAGAATAGTGTGGTTTTGGGGCTGCAGGCTAGAGACAGTGGAACGGTTAGGAATGCACCCACAGGCCGCTATGTGCAAAAGACACCTTCAACCCTTAACCCCTGTAATGTGCATTCAAATTCGATGGTGCAAAATGAATCGCTTAACAGTTTTCCATGTTAAATTGCGTCTGCGTTACTCAGCCCAGCTCAGAATCCTATCAATCCCATTGCTAAAACCAGCAACAGGACTCCACACAATCCAGCACTCCAACCTTCGTGTCATCGGCAACTTACAAATCGTACCTTCCACTCGCTGACTTTACTGGCGAATTTCAGTCCCACTCACATTTTGTGATGATCGACGTGTAAATAATGCTTTCTCTATGGGATAAATCTTTGTTTCCTGAATGGAGAAGGTTCTAATCCTTTGCCTGAAGGATAGTGTGAGAGCTGGTTGAAAACTGCAGCTTTGTCTCTGTGTGGATTTTAGGTCTGGGAACAATTTTTATGTGTGTGTTTAATAGAGAGGGAGAGAAATAGTACTGCTGGAATGTCAATGCTGTTTTTTAAAAAAGCTCTACCTTCCTGTTGCGGTTCTACAATGAGGAAACACCCCATCTGATGGCCCATCTCACGGGAGTGCGGAAATGTGATAAACCGTCGAAAGAGATGGTTTCTTATTTTAATTAGAATGACAAATTGTTCGTCGAAGTTCTTTGAAAATAGACGCCCCACAATGTGGAAATAGCCCCTTTGGCTCAACAAATCCACACTGTCCCTCCAAAGAGTGACCCACCCAGACCAATTCCTCGATGACTCGAAGTTCGTGACTGATGAAATGACCGAACACATATGTCAATTTAGCATGGCTAAATTGCCGAACTGGATCACTTGAAGTAAACACGGGAAAATGTGCAAACCCAACACAGACTGTCTCTTTCCCTCTTGTGTCTCTTTCTCACTGTCAACTCTCGTATGTCTTTGATTTCTTCTCTTATCCCTTTCCACTTCCCGACACACGCTCTCTGCTTCTTCTCCACACTCCATACATATCTTCCGCCAATATTCTCGTAACCACAGTACTTCTGCTCCCCAACTGTTCTACATCTCCCCCTCCGCCAAAAATCAGCTTGTTCTCTTTCTTTATTCCGTTCTTCCACACCTACAAATAACTTCACGCTAAAGTGTTGTACACATTCTGCAAGAAGTGGCGATGGTGCTAATCCGAAACAAATCCAGAAGTTGCCAGAACGTGGGCGGCACGGTGGCACAGTGGTTAGCACTGCTGCCTCACAGCGCCAGAGACCCGGGTTCAATTCCCGCCTCAGGCGACTGACTGTGTGGAGTTTGCACATTCTC
>NW_025215128.1:0-13661 GCF_004010195.1 Chiloscyllium plagiosum | reverse complement strand
CCTTTCCACTTCCCGACACACGCTCTCTGCTTCTTCTCCACACTCCATACATATCTTCCGCCAATATTCTCGTAACCACAGTACTTCTGCTCCTCAACTGTTCGACATTTCCCCCTCCGCCGCAAATTAGCTTGTTCTCTTTCTTTATTCCGTTGTTCCACACCTTCAAAAAACTTCACGCTAAAATATTGTACACATTCTGAAAGAAGTGCCGATGGTGCTAATCAGAAACAAATCCAGAAGTTGCCAGAACGTTTGGCAGATCTAGCAGCAACTATGAAGTGAAATCTCAATTGACATTTCGGGTCTGCTGACGCTTCGTCCGAACTGACGTTTGTTGGGAAAATATTGTGAACTCTCTGATGCTCCTGCCCTGTTTCGCACTGTCCGTCCCTTGAGCCATCTCTCTTCGTTTCTGTAACCTGTACACCCATGTTGTCAATCCCTCTCTACTCCGCTACCTCCTTCTGTCTGAGGTCACCCACCTTGTCAATTGTGTGAAACCCTTTCCCCTTCAGTAGCAGTAAATGAGGCCCCATTTCAGGAATACAATTCGGGAGGCACTGGGAACAGAACGATTCCACAATGATAACAAAATATTCGTCACCACACAACACTGAGTCCGAGTTTACTCATCTGGAAGATAGACAGAGAAAGGGAGGGAGGGAGACCGGGTCGCGAGTGTCAGAGTTATGGAGCTGGGAAGGGACAGAGAGCGGGAGATGCGGTGTCAGAGTAGATAGGCAGAGGAGGGAGACGGACCGCGATGTGGGATGCACCGTGAAGGCAACTATTTGGGAGACAGAGGGAGGGACACGGGGCAACAGACGGAGAAACAGAGACGGGCACGGAGAGGGAGATAAATCTCAGGCTGTGAAACCAGCACGAGAGGGATGCAGGAAAATCCTCAGCAAAAGAGAAGACAAAGTGAGCGACAAAAAAAAGCACAAGTAAAATTAAGAGTTAATCCAAGGAAAGACTCCTATAATCTGAGAAAGAGAGAAATAAAAAGCAAAAAAAGGAGAAACAGAAGGCCAGAGACAGAGACAGACTGAGGAAGGACAGAGAGAGAGAGAGAGAGAGAGAGAGAGAGAGAGAGAGAGAGAGAGAGAGAGATCACAAACATGAATTCTATTGGCCTCGATTGAAGGATATCATTGTTCCTTTGGATACGCAGATTTTTTAAAAAAATAAAGATCCCACCACTTATTTAATTCCAGAAGCGTCACATTTTATCATCACTCCCCCATGATTTGAAACTCAGACATCAGGATCCAATTTCAACTAGTATCAAGGGCCAAAAGCTTTCATACTGCACTGCCAGTCCCCGGGGTTTGGTTTATTGTCTGAGAGTCTGGGAACTGATTCAGTGATGGGGGTCATTTCCAGAATTTGTATCACTCTGTCCCTCTCCTTCCCACCTTGTTTAACCTGCCACTTCTGGCTGTCCCTGTCTTGAATTACGTATACAAAAACACCAGACACGGCTGCTAACGCCCCCCCACCCCATCCCACTCTCTATCGTTAACCACAGGCCCATACACACCCTGTCAAAGATTGATGCTGTTTTTACATAAAATATAAATAAACAACCTTCCAATTCATCTAGTGTCATCTCTCTCTACCGTTGATGCGTTCCATTTCTCTTTTACGTTTTTGTCTGTCACGCTCAACGATTCTCTCTGTTTCACTCCTTTCATTCCCCTCTTTTTCACTCATTTTTCTCCCTCTCTTCCATTCATTTTGCCTTTCTTTCACTCCTTCCTTCTCTCTCTCTCTCCATCTCAGCTCAGCAGTTTCCTGCTCTTGAAAATGATTGATGACTCTCCCTCACTGTGGCCTCTCTTTCTCTCTGCGTCACCCTCGACGTTTTGGTTGAAATGCACTCTGTTTCATTACGCTTTTCTTGTGTTGAGATCTAACCGTCCCTATCTTGAGGATTTTAGCGGTGTCAATGTCAATTATTGGGGAAGGGATGGCGATGAGCCTTGGGAAGGTTGTGAGGCTGGAGACAGGAGGGTGATACATTCCAAACACCGTAAGAAAACTGAACCCGGGTTCCCCTTGGGAAAGGTTGGTGGGAGGCAGTCGTGTGTGAGATTTCCATGCTGTCCCCTCTAGTAAGCAGCTGACGGGCAAACTCCACCCTCACCTCAGCAACACGTGCACCACCACACCCACTACCAGAGAGGAGGCTCTATTTGGAATACCGTAAATCAAGCTCCCACCAGTTCCCACGCAGGAGGACACAGAAGATGTTGACGGGTTATGAGGTTCTGCAGGTCAGTTCGGTTTCACAACCAATCACCTAACAAATTATTACTCTCTCGGTGTCTCTCTCTTGCATCCGACAACCTGCAGGTCAATTTGTAAACACTCAGATCCCAGAGTTGCCAGCAAATTCTCTCTATCTCTCTCTATTTCTCTCTCCCTCTCTCTCACACACCCTTCTCCTTCAATTTCTTGGTATCACACAACCAGAAATGTCAGGATGACCAACGAATGATTGAGAGAGGGTGTGGTGTTCCTCTCATCCTGGATGTCAGGACAGGGCCGAGAGTCACACTTGGTTACTTGTGTCCCTGCTACAAGCTCTGTCCAATCAGTAGTGGACAACTTTCCAATGGCATGTGGATAGTCCGTCGGAACATCGCTGCACTGTCGGCCTGTCTTAAAATCACAGAATACGACTCCCCACTCCACACAGGCCCATGATCCCACTGTCTAACTCCATCGCCACACCTCCACCTGCAGGCAACCGTTGGGTTGAAGGAGCAATTGCACATCGAGATTCCACATGACACAACACACTATTAGAAACACATCCGAAAGTCAGAAACTGAGAGATCGTATGGATTGACACATTGTCACTCCTATTTTTTGTGCAACATACTGTCTCCCTCTGATCGTGTCTCTGTTTCTCTCCTAATATCCCCATTTCCGATTTTCTCTCTTTCTCTTTCTCTCTCATTCTCTCTGCCTCCGCCTACCATCGCGCTCTCTGTGTCCTTTGTTCCCATCCCTGTCTCCGTCCTATACTGTAACTTTAATATGCTTGGGCCTCTCTCGACAGAGAGAGAGAACTCCACCAACGACTACCATGAAGTCAGATCCCAGCTCACTCTGACTCAATTTCAGTTGCTCTTCCCATGCCTGTCTCTTTCTTTGTCTCCCCCTCTCACCCCTTCAGCATCAGTCTTTCTCTCGCTCTCTCTCTGTCATGCTCTCTCCGCTCCTATGTTTTTCAGTTGGGACAATCAGGGACGTTGTGAACAGAGTCCCACCTTGCGCTTCTACATCTGCCTCACATACAATCTCTCTGGCCACATAAGGCACCAATCTCCTCCAGTGTGGTGCAAAAACCGTCACAAACGCGATACCTTTCTGATATAAACCAGCTCCACAAGCACTGACACAAATCCCATCCTGAATGACATAATTCAGACGCAGACCCACCCTCATTTGTCTCCTCCATTCTCTTGTAAACCAATCCACAGGTACTAACACCAATAACATCATCTCTGACATAAACCAGCCTCACAGACCCTGCAAACGGTCTCCTCCTTTCTGATATAATCCAGCCCTACAAGTCAATGACACCAATATCCTCCTGTATGATGAAAATCAGCCTCAAGGTCACTGCCTCTGAAAAACAAAGTGAGGCTTGCAGATGCTGGGCAGTCAGAGTCAAAAATTGTGGCGTTGGAAAATTACAACATGTCAGGCAGCATCTGAACAGCAGAAGAATTGACGTTTCCGGAACAAGCTCTTCATCAGGAATTTTGTAGGGGTTGGTTTCTTGGGACGGGGAATAAATAGGAGGAAGGGGATGGGCTGGCTAAAGATAGCTGGGACGTGATATTTCGATGTGGGTGTGATGGCGAGAGGTTGCAAGGGACGGATGGTGTGGATAGCTAGGAAGGAAGTTGGACAGTTAGGACATCTCAAGAGCGTGGTGCCAAATTGACGGTTTAGAATTGGGATGAGGAATCTGGTGAAATTGACGTTGATGCCGTGTGGTTGCTGGTCCTAAAGTGGAAGCTGTGGCGCTTTTTCTTCAGGCATCGGGTAGCTTCTAAGTTGGAAGTGGGAGAGGTCCAGAATTGCATGTCTCTGAAGAAGTGGGGTATGGGTGGGTTGCGCTTCGGCGGGGCGGTGTGGACTTGTTGGGCCGAAGGGCCTGTTTCCACACTGTAAGTAATCTAATCTAAAATAAAAGTGGGAGGGGGAGATGAAGCGGTCAGCCATTGGGTAGTGGGTTACTTTGGTGCGTATGCTCAACAGATGATCGTTGCATGGCTCGATATCTTGGCGTCCTGTCTCCCCAGTGTAGAGAAGACTACAGCGATAACAACGGACACAATAAAGGATGTGGAAAAACATGGAAATATCTGTCGACTTGGAACGATTCTTTGGGGCCATGCATGGAGTCCACGTGGATTTCTGGGCCCAGCCAAAAAAAAAACCTCTTGAGCGGAAAAGGGACGGTGCTGGGAATAGAGCCAATTTGGTTTGGGGAACTTGAAACTAACAAGCACGTCATGGAGGAAATATTCTCTGCAGAATGCTGATGAAGTTGAAGAGGTATTTTTTTTCTCTGGTAAAGGACCTCTTCCTGTCTGACATAATCCAGCTCCACATTCACTAACACTAATCTCCTCACCTGAAACTTCTGCCCCACACTTAGGCAACTCACTTGCACAACACCGGCACACCCACAGAGATCCCACCAACATCGCCACGGCCCCGAGAACCACGGTGTGAGCATCACTTCTGCAAATAACTTCGCCCCCGCTTTCACAACTACCACGCCCACTCCAGTTACACTCCCAGCTCCAGCCTAGGTCTTAGCTCCTAGCTCCAGCCCTGCCGACGTTTCACCATCTCACCAGACCTTCTTCTCACTGAGGACGAACGATCAGTCCACAGCAAAGTCCTTCCTTCCATTCGCCTCCGTTCACGCAGTATGTATTCCACACATGTTGTGACGCTAACCATTTCATCCACCTTCTCTGCCTCCGAGCACTCGTTCTCAATCAAGACGCCCGCCCCACCTTCTGGGGAGGGCTTCGGCTACCTCCAACACACCCCATCCACCTGGACAATCCCGTGCCAGTCTGTTAACCCACCCTCGACTTCTTTATTTCCAATTGCTGTGGAAATATTAATCACCTCAATCTGTCCACACCCCTCCTCCACCCTTACAATGCGTAGCCCTCAACTCCCTCTGCTCCAACCCCAACCTCACCATCAAACCAGCGGACAAAGTAGGGTGCAGTGATAGTTTGGCGCAATGACCTCTGCACTGCTGAATCCAGGCACCAAGTCGAAGACACCTCCTTCATCCGGCCCTTCGACCAGGACCTCACCACCCATCATCAAGCCATCAGATGAGAGACAGTACACAACCTCCTCACTTCAGTGTATGTCCCAACTACAGCTTCCCAGCTCAATTTTCGGGAACCCCTCCCCACTCGATTCTACTTCCTACATAAGATTCACAAGCTTACCTACCCCAGCAGACCTATCATCTTACCCACCGATTTCATCTTCACATACCTCGATACTCTCCTATTCCCCCACAGTCCAGGAAGTCCCCATATACGGTTTGGACACCAGTCACGCCCTCCATAACCTCCAAGACTTCCCTTTCCAAGGTCCCAACGCATCATGGACATCCAGTTCCTCTACATCTTCGTCCTTCATGACCAGGACCTACAAGCCATCCCTTTCTTCCTCTTCCGACGCACCCACCATAACCCTTCCACTGACACTCGTATTCGTTTGTCTGAACTGGTCCTCACCCTGAATAAATTCTCCTTCAGATCCACACACTTCCCCCTGACGAAACGAACACCCATGCGCAACCGTATGCGCCCCAGCTATGCATGTCTCTTTGTCAGCGACGTGGAACATTCTATCCTCTGCAGTTACACTGGCACCACTCCCCAACTTTTCCTCCGCTATATTGATGACTGCATCAGCGCCACCTTGTGCTCCCACGAGAAGGTTGAACAGTTCATCAACTTCACCAACACATTCTATTCCGACCTTAAATTTACCTGGACTATCTCCGACATCTCTCTACCCTTCCTGGACCTCTCATCCCCGTCGACGGGCACCAACACTGCACTGAAGCTTTCTACACAAGCACCGACTCCCACAGCTAACTGGATTACACTTTCTCCAACCCTGCCTCCTGCAAAAATGCTATCCCTCATTCCCAATTCCTTGGCGTCCGCCGCTTCTGTTCCCACGAGGACCAGCTCCATCACAGAACACACCAGATGACCTCATTCGTTGAAGACCGCATCCCAAGTGGCTGATGATGCCTTCAAGCACATCTCATCCATATCTCAAACCTCTGCCCTCGAACCCCACCCCTCCAGACACAACAAGGACAAAAGTCACCTGGCCACCAACTCCCACCCCACCAACCTCCGAGAATGTCACATCATCTGCCGCCATTTTTGCCAAATGAAAATGTACCCGACCACCAGAGATATATTCTCCCCAACCCGGCTGCTTTCCGTGAAGACCGTTCCCTCTGCGACTATCGCGTCAGGTCCACACTGCCTAATAACTCATCCTCTCCTCCTGGCACCTTCCCTGGCACTGCAGGAATTGCAAAACTTGCGCCCATATTCCCCCTCACCTCCGTCCAAGACTCCAAATGAGCGTTCCACATCCATTAAAGTTTCACCTGCTCTTCAACACATGTCATTTTCTGCATCTTTTGCTCCCAGAGCGGTCTCTTCTCCACTGAGAGACAGGTTGCCTCCTCACAACGTGCTTCTGAAAACATCTCCTTGTCCCCTGCATCAATCAACACCACCGCCCCATGGATGAACTCTTTAACTCGCCTTCCCACTCTGCCGAGGACATGCAGACCCTGGGCCTGCTCCATCTTCAATCCCTCACCACCTGATGCCTGGAAGAAGAACACCTCATTTTCCGCCTCGGGAACCTTCAACCCCATGGCATCAATATTTCACCTCCCCCTCCTTACCTCAGTTCCACCTCGCAACTCAGCACCACCTTCATGACCCATCCCAAATTTCATCTTCTGTGCCATCAATTTGCTCCACCTTCCACTCAGACCTATCATCTTTACCCCTACCTCCAACAACATATTGCACTATTAGCTGCCTTCCCCCCAGCCCCATCCCTCCTATTTATCTCGCAATCCCCGAGGCTCCCTACCGTCTTACTGATGAATGCCTTTTGCCCGAAACTTCGAATTTCCTGCTCCTCGGATGCTGCCTGATCTGCTGTATTATTCCAGCACCACACCCTCGACTCAAATCTCCAGCATCTGCTTTATTCACGTTCAACCAATCACCTCTTGTCAAACATAGACCAGCTGCACAAAATCTGGCACCAATCATCTGTCGGATCTAAATCAGCACCACACTCACTGATACCACTCTCCTCCCGTCGGATATAAACTAGCGCGACAGTCACTGACACCAAACTCCTCCTGTCGGATATAAACCAGCCCCACTGTCACTGACACCAAACTCCTCCTGTCTGATATAAACCAGCCCCCCTGTCACTGACATCAATCTCCTTCCGTCCAATATAAACCAGCCCCACGAAGAAGAACACCTCATTTTCCGCCTCGGGAACCTTCAACCCCATGGCATCAATATGGTGTTCACCAGTTTCCTTATTTCACCTCCCCCTCCTTACCTCAGTTCCACCTCGCAACTCAGCACCACCTTCATGACCCATCCCAAATTTCATCTTCTGTGCCATCAATTTGCTCCACCTTCCACTCCGACCTATCACCTTTACCCCTACCCCCAACAACATATTGCACTATTAGCTGCCTTCCCCCCAGCCCCAGCCCTCCTATTTATCTCGCCATCCCCGAGGCTCCCTACCGCCTTACTTATGAATGCCTTTTGCCCGAAACTTCGAATTTCCTGCTCCTCGGATGCTGCCTGATCTGCTGTATTATTCCAGCACCACACCCTCGACTCAAATCTCCAGCATCTGCTTTACTCACGTTCAACCAATCACCTCTTGTCAAACATAGACCAGCTGCACAAAATCTGGGACCAATCATCTGTCGAATCTAAATCAGCACCACACTCACTGATACCAATCTCCTCCCGTCGGATATAAACTAGCGCGACAGTTCCTGACACTAAACTCCTCACGTCGGATATAAACCAGCCCCACTGTCACTGACACCAAATTCCTCCTGTCGGATATAAACCAGCCCCACTGTCACTGACACCAAACTCCTCCTGTCTGATATAAACCAGCCCCACTGTCACTGACACCAAACTTCTCCTGTCTGATATAAACCAACCCCCCTGTCACTGACACCAATCTCCTCCCGTCGGATATAAACCAGCCCCACTGTCACTGACACCAAACTCCTCCCGTCGGATATAAACCAGCCCCACTGTCACTGACACCAAACTCCTCCTGTCCGATATAAACCAGCCCCACTGTCACTGACACCAAACTTCTCCTGTCTGATATAAACCAGCCTCACTGTCACTGACACCAAACTCCTCCTGTCTGATATAAAACAATCCCATATTCACTGACACAAAACTCCTCCTGTCTGATATAAAACAGCCCCAAAGACATTGATTTCAACCTCCTCCTATCTGATATAATCCATCGCTACATTCACTGACACCAATCTCCTCCTGTCCGAGAAAAACCAGCCCGACAGGCACTGATACCAATATCCCCGAATTTGATATAACCCAGTCCCAGAGTCAGTACCACCAATCTCCGCGGGTCTGATACAAACTTGAGTTTCCCTTCATATTCTTCCGGGTAAGAAAGGAGGGGCTACTACGAGGACTGTACAAACCAGTAAGAATTGACAGCAAGGACTTATAATCACTTTCTTACTGAAGATGATCTGGGAAATGTAGGGGCTGATCGACTCTCAGTGAAATATAGAACAGCAGCGAAATTTCAGCTGCCGAGACTGGTTGTAATGTAACGGCGGGTACAGCAGGTTCCAAACAATCGATTGAGATGGGGACTCTCCAGTCAGACATACAGGCAGTCATTCTGAGATTCCAGAAAACATCAGAATAGCGGTTTGCCTCCCTACTGCCACGATCAAAAATATTTTGGAGAGACTGCTGAACATTCTCAAAGGGCCAGTACGCGATCGTTGAACAAATTGAAATTAACAACATACAAAGGAAAAGAAAGATAAGATTCGGAAAGGAGAATAAAGGAAGTTGGACATGAATTTAAAAAAAGGGTTCTTCAGGGGAGCAATATTTGGTTAACTCTTTTTGCCATGTCCTAGTGAACACAGAATTCCTGCGTATCTGAGGAGCTGATGCCGGGGTCATGCGTTTCCTTTTTTCGATCATTGGATTCTCCTGTGGGATACAGGTGACCTATATAAGAAAGAGGTCAAGTATACAGACAGGGTAATTTGCTAGAGCTGCTGGGGAGGATTCAAACTTGTAAGGTGCATAGTGGAGGCAAGTGATGTTTGGGGGAGGGGGGCTGGAATTTGGACACAAGGAGAAAGTGAATAAAGCGATCAGACTGATATCAGTACAGTTGGCGAAAGGAGCAAGTCAAACAGTTCGTGCAGCCTGGAACAAAGCAGAGAACGAGGAAATCTAAATGGCATTAAATTGAACAGGGAAGGCAGATGAACTCCTGGCATGGTAATGAACATGGGACTTGGATATGAGATCAAAAACAGAAACGTGATTCAGGTAAGCACAAGCCTGGCAGCTAATGCTTCAGGACGCAAATGTTATATGAAGAAAAGAAAAGGCATAAAGACAAAAAAGTGGTGAGACATTTTTGATAAGGGATAATATTACGGATGTGCTTAGGGTGCACATTCCGTGGAATACTCGCAGGGAAGTTATTTAGGTGGAAATTGAGAAAAAGGAAATGTAACATTACCTTATTGGTATTGTATGACATCCCCACTAATACTCACCTGGAAAAATGAGAAACTCAGTTAGCTGTAAGAATAAAACGCTAACAATATGAGGGGATTTTAACTTTTCAGACTTAGAGTACGATGCCACAATGTTAAGTGTTTACTTGGAGAGGAATTTGGTAAGTGTCTGCAAGTATTTTTAATGCAGTTATGTGGATGTACCGACAAGAGAAGGTGCAAAACAAGAGAAGGTTGCTCTTTGGAATTAACGCAGAAGTGACTGAGGTGTAAGTGGGGAAGCACTTAGGTGCCAACGACCATAATACAATTCGCTTTGCATTAGTGATGGAAAATGATGCACAGGATAGTAAAATTGAATTTCTACATTGGGGAACATTTAAAAGCTGATTGAGTGTGAATCTTCGCAGGTAAAGGGACGACTTCAAAATGGAAAGCCTTAAAAATGAGATAAACAGAGACCAGATACAGCATATTCCTACTGGTGTGAAAAAACAAGCCTCGTAGGTATAAAGAATGTTGTGTGCTTAGAGAAATTGAGGAATTTGTCAAGAAGAAAAAAAGAACCATCTGCCAGCTATGGACAACGGAGACCGAATTAATTCTTCGAAGCGTATCAAGGCAGTTTGAATACAATTAAAAGGTTAATCAAGAGGGGAAAACGGGCACACAATTGAACAGGGAAGGCAGATGAACTCCTGGCATGGTAATGAACATGGGACTTGGATATGAGAGCAAAAACAGAAACGTGATTCAGGTAAGCACAAACCTGGCAGCTTATGCTTCAGGACGCAAATGTTATATGAAGAAAAGAAAAGGCATAAAGACAAAAAAGTGGTGAGACATTTTTGATAAGGGATAACATTACGGATGTGCTTCAGGTGCACATTCCGTGGAATACTCGCAGGGAAGTTATTTAGGAGGAAATTCAGGAAAAGGAAATGTAACATTACCTTATTTTTATTGTATGACATCCCCACTAATACTCAGCTGGAAAAATGAGAAACTCAGTTATCTGTAAGAATAAAACGCTAACAATATGAGGGGATTTTAACTTTTCAGACATAGAGTACGATGCCACAATGTTAAGTGTTTACTTGGAGAGGAATTTGGTAAGTGTCTGCAAGTATTTTTAATGCAGTTATGCGGATGTACCGACAAGAGAAGGTGCAAAACAAGAGAAGGTTGCCCTTTGGAAATAACGCAGAAGTGACTGAGGTGTAAGTGGGGAAGCACTTAGGGGCCAACGACCACAATACAATTCGCTTTGCATTAGTGATGGAAAATGATGCACAGGATAGAAAAATTGAAGTTCTACATTGGGGAACATTTAAAAGCTGATTGAGTGTGAATCTTCGCAGGTAAAGGGACGACTTGAAAATGGAAAGCCTTAAAATGAGATAAAGAGAGACCAGATACAGCATATTCCTACTGGTGTGAAAAACAAGCCTCGTAGGTATAAAGAATGTTGTATGCTTAGAGAAATTGAGGAATTTGTCAAGAAAAAAAAAGAACCATCTGCCAGCTATGGACAACGGAGACCAAATTAATTCTTAGAAGTGTATAAAGGCAGTTTGAATACAATTAAAAGGTTAATCAAGAGGGGAAAACGGGCACACGAGATAGCTTTGGCAAATAGGGTGAATTAATATTCAAAGGCATTGTTAAAAATGCACAAAGGGCAAAAGAATAACTCAGGATAGAACACGTCCTCCAGCAAGACAGCCGACGTATGAAACTGCAGGATATCGGGAAGGTAGTAACGTGTATGTTGCAGCAGTGCTCACTGTGGAGAAGGACATAGAAGATGTAGACGTTGGGGACATATTTGGGGAATTAGACGGTGATATATTGAAAAATGGAGACATATTGCTGACATATACAGAGAATGTGGTGCGTTGCGTCTTAAAAAGCTTGAAGGTGCATACATCAGCATGACCTGATCAGGTCTACCCTAGAACTCCGTGCGAAGAAAGGGATGAGGCCTTTGCTAAGAAATTTGAATCGTTGATATTCACAGGTGAGGTGCTGGAAGATTGGAGATTGGCTAACACGGTGACAGTATTTAAGCAAATTAATAAGGAAATGCCGGGGAATGACAGGCCGCTAGCTGCACATCAGTGTTGAGCAAGTTGTTGAGGAGAAAGAAATGATTGGGGACAGTCCACAGGGCTTTGTGCGTGAACAAATATGTCTCACCAACTTGACTGGTTTTATTGTAGAATTAACGGCGACGATTGATGAGGGGAGAGAGGTTGACACAATCTATGTGGACTTCAGTAAGGCGTTAGACAAGGTTAATCATGGTAGACTGGTTAGCAAGGTTAGATCACATTTAACACATTTAACTCGCCACTTGGATGCAGAACTGGATGGAAGGTCGAGGATACAGAGTGATGGTGAAGGCATGCTTTTCCGTCTGGAATCTTGTCACCAGTGATGAGCCACAAGAATCTGTGCTGGGTCGGCAACTTTTCAACATTTATGTGAATGATTGGAATGTGAATAAATGAGGTATAGTTAGTCTGTTTGCAGGTGAAACGAAAACTGGAGCTGCATTGGATATTTTGCCTCAGAGGACAAACAGACCTTTATCAGAATGGCCATTGGGACCAGAAATGAGAGACGTTGTATACCTTAGACATGTATGAGGTGTCACATTTTGGAAAGCAAAATCCATGCAGGGTTTATACACTGATTGGTAAGATTGTGGGGAGTATTGTTCAGCAAAGCGACCTTGGAGTTCAGGCTCAGATATTTTTGAAAGTGGAGTCACATTAGATTGGATAGCGATGAAAGTGTTTTGCATGCTTTCCTTTATTGGTCACGGCATTGAGTACAGGGGTTAGGAGGTCATGTTGCAGCGATACAGGACATCGGTTCGGTCTCTTTTGCATTATTATGTGCAGTTCAGGTCTCCCTACTTTCTGAAGGGCACAGTGAAATTATAAAGCGTTCAGAAAATAATTCTCCCACAAGATTGTCCTTTCTGAGTGCCAAGTGATATTGAATCGTCGGGGGAAATATATCCATCTGGAGTGAAGTGTTTCAAGTAAAGATGATGTGTTTGACGTTTCTCCCGAAAATTTGGGTGGCGCTGCAGCCTCACATTGCCAGGTTCCCGGGTTCAATTCCAGGCTCGGGCGATTGCTTGTGTAAAGTTTGCACGTTCTCCCTGGGTTTGTGTGGGTTTTCTCCGGTGCCCATTTCTCCATTGTTGCGATTCTAAGCCACTATGCTCCTTCACCTCTGTCTCTGCCAGAATTATAGATTTTGAGCGACAGGGAGAGGCTGAATACGATGGTGCCGCTTTCCATGAAAGGTTCGAACTCAGTGGGGCGATCTAATAGAAGTCTATACAATCATGTGGGGCAAGGATATGGTAAATAGACACTGTCTGTTTCCAGGTTAGGGGAGGCCACAAATAGATGTCAAAGTTGACTATGAGAGGGGAATGGCTTCACTGGGATCTTAGGAGCAACGTTTTCACGTAAAACGGGAGTGTGTGTATGGAAGGAGCTGCCAGAGAAAGTCGTGGAGGCTGATAAAAGAACAATATTTAAAAGCTATCTGGATGGGTCCATGAATATGAGGGGTTTAGAAGGATATTGGCCAAGTGCTGAGAAGTGGAATGATTAATGTAGAATGTTCATCAGCACGGATAAAGTGTCTGTTTCCGTGCTGTACATCTCTCTGACATGACAAAAATGCCATTCCTCCTCAATTCTTACTAATCTGCCTGCATACTTGC
>NW_025215127.1:62650-65077 GCF_004010195.1 Chiloscyllium plagiosum | reverse complement strand
TACCTTCCTTGCACATTGCTGAGTGCTATTTCAAATGTTTCCCATTGTTCTTCTCTGTGTTGCCCATTTTATTTTCCCCTTTACAAAAACAATCCTTTTCCAATCTGTAACCTTCTTTCTTTGTCACATCTTTAACACCTGACAGGTTTTATAGTATGTGGGTTACTATTGCACAAATGCTCTTCTATTTTTAATTCACTTACTCACTCTCATTCACTCCTCAGTGTTGAATAAAACAGTTAGTTCCTGAAAGGGTTAAATGACATTGCAAGAAAAGGATATGAAAGCTTATTAGTGGAAGGCATGAACTAATTCTCCTTGTGTCCGAGGGGTTCTGCCTGTGTTCATCAAAGGGTCTAAAGTCCTTCAGAGATTGTTCTCGGCATTAATAATGTGTAGCTGAAGTAGCCATTATGTGCTTAGTTATAAGGCTGATTGTTTCTTGTAAGATGATCAGGTATCTCAGATCGAATATAGCTAACTACTAAGTAATAAATAATAACCCAATTCATCACGATTGAGTTGACCTTCCTCTGAAGAGTTTGTGTGGCTATCCTTCCCCACATGGTATCAGTGACTCAGACTAATGCCAATAAGAATGATTACTGGTAATGAATCTACCCCAAGGCAACCCAGATAGCTCCAACATTTACAATAGCGAGTATTGAGAAGACTTGTAGCTCAGGTTGAGGTTTTGGATGTAGATTTGCTCACTGAGCTGCAAGGTTTATTTTCAGACATTTCGTTACCTTTCTAGGTAACATCTTCAGTGGGCCTCAGGCGAAGCAATGCTGAAAATTCCTGCTTTCTATCTATATGTTTGGGGTTCTTTGCATTGGTGATGTCATTTCCTGTGGTGACGTTATTTCCTGTGGTGAAGTCACTTACTGTTCCTTTTCTCGGGGGTGGTAGATGAGGTCTAACTCGATGTTTTTGTTGATAGAGTTCTGGTTGGAATGCCATGCTTCTAGGAAATCTCGTGCATGTCTTTGTTTAGCTTGTCCGAGGATGGATGTGTTGTCCCAGTCATAGAACATAAAACATAGAAAAATACAACGCAGTACAGGCCCTTTGGCCCTCGATATTGCGCCGATCCAAGCCCACCTAACCTACAATAGCCCACTATCCTCCATATGCCTATCCAATGCCTGTTTAAATGCCCATAAAGAGGGAGAGTCCACCACTGCTACTGGCAGGGCATTCCATGAACTCACGACTCGCTGAGTAAAGAATCTACCCCTAACATCTGTCCTATACCTATCACCCCTTAATTTAAAGCTATGCCCCCTCGTAATAGCTGACTCCATACGTGGAAAAAGGTTCTCATGGTCAACCCTATCTAAACCTCTAATCATCTTGTACACCTCTAACAAGTCATCCCTAAACCTTCTTTTCTCCAATGAAAACAGCCCCAAGTGCCTCAGCTTTTCTTCATACGATCTTCCTACCATACCAGGCAACATCCTGGTAAACCTCCTCTGCACCCGTTCCAGTGCCTCCACATCCTTCCTATAGTATGGCGACCAAAACTGCACACAATACTCCAGATGCGGCCGCACCAGAGTCTTATACAACTGCAACATGACCTCAGGGCTCCGGATCTCAATTCCTCTACCAATAAAAGCCAGTACGCCATATGCCTTCTTCACCGCACTATTTACCTGGGTGGCAACTTTCAGAGATCTGTGTACATGGACACCAAGATCCATCTGCTCATCCGCAAAGTCGAAGTGGTGTCCTTCCTCATCCGTATGTGAGGATACTAGTGAGAGAGGGTCATGTCTTTATGTGGCTAGTTGGCGTTCATGTATCCTGGTGGCTAGTTTTTTGTCCAATGTAGTGTTTGTTACAGTCCTTGTATGATATTTTGTAAGTGATGTATACAGACAATGAGCAAAACTAATGTCATTTACATTAAGGCTAAATCTAAATTTTCCATGCCTGGTGACTTAGCAATACAATGAATGGGGCTGTTGTTGTCATAATGCGATTTTCAGTTTATTTGGTGTTTTGGATCAGGTAGTGTCTGACAATGGACTGCAATACACTAGCATTCCATTTCAGAATATGTATATTAAGGGGCAAGTGACATGTATCACTACTATTCATGCTCAATGTGTCTAACGGGATGTGTGTTACGTGCAATAAAATCAATGCTCATTAAGGGATGACTAAGAAAGTGAGATTTTCACATTATGTTGCTGTGTTTTTGTGTAATGAAGAAAGGAATACCATCCCTTACTCAACTTATGCAACAAAGGCAAATGTAAAGCACTTTGCTCAGCAACCAATTGTCTAACTATTCTGAGATGCAGGATATTCTTTGTCAAAGACAGTGGCAGATACTCAATGAACAAGCAAGTCGAAAACTACAAAATCAGTATGTTAGACAAGGAGTGCATGTTAAAAATCCAAATAAAAAATACT
>NW_025215127.1:21916-38041 GCF_004010195.1 Chiloscyllium plagiosum | reverse complement strand
CTTATTTTATTCATAAGTTCAGAATTGTGGGGGGATGGGATGAAGTGACAGAAAAGGTTTATTAAACAGATCAGACAGATCAGGAACAAGGCTCATAAACTCAGGAAGAAGAAATGTGCTGTGACTTGGGGGCAACAAATGACACTGGGCACAACACAGGTGGCTGTGTACAGAAGCTGTGATTGCTGAAGGAAGTTGCTAGATCTTATACAGTTGGCAAGTCAGTGATCACGCTGGATGATGGATCGTTGTATGATTCACACACAGCAGAAATTTGTGAAAGAATGAAATGTTTGTTTCATTGGAGAAATTTTCTGCGGTTCCAATTCCGAGTGACTGTTTGAAATACTGATCAGATCTTTGTGTGAAGTGTTAGGTTAAAATACTCATGAACAACCCCACTGGATAAACTTGTGCTCCCGATCTCTTGTTATTATTTTCTCTTTCTTTCGATGTAAATTCATAGAAAGACAAGATGGAATATAGGGCGGAAAGAAAACTGCGTTCCTTCTCATTACACCAATTTCATCTACAATTGAATAGAATGACTGTTCTCACTCTTCATTTCGACTTTAATGTGGTGTCGATTATTTGTGAATCTCCAGTGCAGTGAAGGGCAAGAACAAGATTCTCGATCCAGTGTATACCAGAGTGTGAGGTGCAAAGAAAAACTGCTAGAGCGGTGCGTAAAGTTACCAACCTGAGTGTGACTCGAACCCGTGAATGTGGAGCACTGCGGTATAATAACCCACCACCATAATCTCTCGGTCTCCTCTGCACATTTTGTAGTGGGGTGACATGTGACCTCATCAGGTTACATGTGGTGAAAGTCATGTATGAGAAAGTTCCAGAGCGGAATCGAATCCACACCATTGTGTTTCTGCTTTCACTAGAATTATAATAACAGCAAATTCCAATAAATAGCCATGCTGGTGAGAATGAATAGCTGTCATTGATTCATTCTGAGTCAGAAATGTGTCAGAATGAAACAGGACAAGAATTTTCCGTCATATTTACACCTACATTTGACTCATAATTTCTTCAGTCACTTTCTCTCTCACGTGAAGAAGCAGCCATGGTGAGTGAAATAACGGTAATGTTGTCGCTCATATGGCTGAACCTGAATTGGATTAAATCGCAAGAAATGCTGATTTGTTCGCTTCATTTTATTTTTGCTGAAACCTCACAATGTTCATTGTAATAATCAGAAGTGAATTAGATATATCTCATTAGAACGATTAATGTTATATTCAAATTTGCTCTGACTTTATTTCAGCTTAAGGAAAATACTGCTTAGAAAAACAGAGGGTTAAAGTACAAAAGAAAACCCACCAGTTTTGTTGCTCGTTGCTTTGGCAGATTTCACTGAGTATTAAATAGTGCAAATACGTGACTTCTGCAAGCTGTCAGTGTTGGAATGAAAATCATTAAATACTTTTGCTCCGTAGTGAGCGGTTTTTTTTAGAGCAGGTAGCTTAGGAAGATATATATTCTGCCCTTTCTCCAATAGCCCCTACCACTGAATACCGGCACTATGCAGGAAACTTTCTCTCTGTACGCCATCGTCCAATTCTCCTTGACCTCCAGCACTTCCCCATATGGCACCATTTCACGAAATCCAAGAAGGTGGAGTGCTGATCGTTTATGATGTCTCTCCTCACTGTGTAAGGTTCAGTGATTTATCTGCCCGTCACTCAATTTAGCAAACTGATTTTCCAGCTCACAATGTGATCTCGTCCAGACTGGGGAGAGAAAAACAGAGTGGGTGACAAACGTGTGTACACCTACGTTCTCTCTGTAGCAAAAAAAGACCCTGAGCTTCCAGGTTCCTGTCACTGCAACATCCCACTGTGTTCCCATGTCTCCATTTCAGTTTGGTCTGCTGCAGAGCTCCCGCATAGCACAGCACGAGTTGGAAGAGCGGCACGTCATTTCTTGCTGAGAGACCGTGCAATCTTCAATAAACAGTATCGAGTTCAATTATTTTAGACCCTGTCCACCTTCTTTCACGTTCCTGCCCCACGTACACATATCATTCGTTCCAAAGGCGGATCGTTTGATTCGGAAATCTCTCCCAGATGCACTAAAACTGCTGATTTTGTTCAGATATTTCTGCTTTTCTTTGGATAATTTTGTTCTGTTCTGATCGCCAGCCTTCAGGAAACGTGTGTTTGCACGGGAGGGTGGTCAGAGGAGATTTACCAAGGTGGTGCCTGAGCTCGACCATTCCTCCTGCAAAGATAAGCGAAAGTGAGGGCTGCAGATGCTGGAGCTCAGAGTCGACAGTATAGTGCTGCAAAAGCCTCCATGCTACTGCACCCAAAGATACGGTATTCAAGTTTTTCATCAAACATCGGTTTAGCCTCGCCCCACTTTCCAGTACCTGGTCCTTATCCGTGCATGCTCCAGCTCCTCAAGTGTTCGGCGAAATACTCCTGAAGTTACCACTCGTTCAAACAGTGAGTTCTAGACAAACAACACTTTAAGGATGTAAACATTCTTCCTAAATCCGACAGCACCTGAGGAGCAGGAGAATCCATGTTTCGGGCGCAAGCCACCGCTATTTCATTACCAGCCGATGCCTAGAGGAAGAACGTCTCATATTCCAACTTAGGACCCTGCAACCAGACGGTATAAATATGTATTTCAACAGCTTCCTCATTTCGCCTCCCCCCACATTATCCCAGTACCAACTAGGCACGGCTCTCCGGACCCGTCCATCAATCCCTCTTCTGAACTATCACATTCTCCCTCACCTTCATCCACTTTCCCATCACCTGACTACCAACCCCATTCCTCTCCCTCAACCCCGACTCAAAATCCTCATTCCTGATGAAGGGCTTATGACTGAAACATCGATTCTCCTGCTCCTCGGATGCTGCCTGACCTGCTGTGCTTTTAAAGCACTCCACTCTCGCCACTGCAAAGCTCGACTGGGGCTCTTTATCTGAGAGCGGAAAAAGCTGAGAGAGGAATTTACTAATGTGCACAGAAAGGGGATAGTTATGTGTGACAGGAATAAACTTCTTATGGGAAGTGTTAATAATCATGGATACAGATGAAACGCTAGAGAGAGGATGTTCAGAGAAGATTTAGGAAGAATGTTTACATCCTGAGAGTGTTGTTTGTCTAGAACTCACTGTTTGAACGTGTGGTAACTTCAGGAGTATTTCGCCAAACACTTGAGGAGCTGGAGCATGCACGGATAAGGACCAGTTACTGGAAAGTGGGGCGAGGATAAACAGATGTTTGATGAAAAACTTGAACACCGTATCTTTGGGTGCAGTAGCATGGAGGCAAGCGCAGCTCAATGGCACAATGAAAGACGTGTTGGTCATCTACTGCATTGTTAATATTGCGATTCAAAATCTAATGTGTTTGAGTCCCATCGGAATCGGAGTTTAGTTCAGATTTCAGCTGAATCATTGATTGTTCTGCGGACTCATCATTAGTTCTTATCGTCTGGATTTCTCGTCCCTGCTACTGACCAGAGAAGATTCCTCACCTTCTTGGTGGTGAGTTTTGAAGGCATCTTATCATTTGAAATATTATCAGCCCAGAATCGGCTGCTCATTCACAAAACCCACTGCAGAAGCCCACTGTCTCTAAACACATTTCCCGCCCACAGCTGCACAGAGGTTTTCGACTTATTCAGTGTCTTTTTCCCTTTGCGAGACAGGTTGATGTGGATAGGCTGGGAAAAGACATTGACGTGTTCGCTCAGTCATAATGATATCAAATGGCGGGCTAGCGTTGGCGGGTGAAATGGCCCCCTCCTATTCCTCTCTGTCTGTGCTGTTTCTAACAGAGGGTTTTCAACAATAACATGATGAGGGCCCTGTGAATCTACACCACGGAATAACAAGGACCTCCCCTTTATCCCACTACCCTCACAGCTGGAATACACAGCTCCTGTTGTAGCTTTAGATCAGACAGTGGAGGGTTCTCCCAGGCGCTCTATCAGACTGCATGCTCCTTCACACAGGTTTCCAACTGGACACATGGAGCAAGCAAACGTGTAAATATTGGGGATTCCGGGACATATTTCCCCTTTGCCTGGCTAAAGTTCTGGCCACAGTAATAAACATGAATTTGGGACATTCAGTATCTTACTCTGGATTCTTATCACTTTGCAATTTAAACTGAAATTTAACTTACTCTTGCATGACATTCTTATATCTTCAGCATTCACGAAAACTGTGCAACATGGCCTTGGATGTAGCCATGGTGAAGATTGATTATGAGTGCAGTATGTTTCATGTTGTCTGTAGGAACTTGCAGAAGGAAGTTCGGGAAGTGTCGATGAATCGAATTCTGTGCCAAATTGAAGCCGTTCGAATGAGAAGCCCTGAGACATCGATAATGTCACATTGTAAACAACGCAGCGACCCACAGAAACCCAGTTTTCAATCAAATCTATTTTGCGCATTATTTTTCTGTGTCCCATTTCCTGAAACTGATGCTTGAATAGACACAGGTCCATATCAGTTCCTCCTCCTCTGCCTTAGCTTTAATTTCAGAACCACTGCAAATGTAGAACAGGTCGAAGGTCCCAGAGGTAATAGTAGGGCACGTTACAGGCTTGCTGCGGGCGGCTCCATTGGAGCAACTGATCAGCGCTTGGTCCTTAACAGCGTGTAAAACTTCCGCCGTTGTAATTTCAATCCTTATCTAAAGCTGCTTTTACTGACCTTTATCAGGAATAATTGGAGCACCAGACTGAAGCGTAGTTGAAGAATAATGTCAAATAAATCAGTATCTATTCTAAAACCCCAGTTTCTGATTTGTAGGATTGTTCTGTCTTTGGGAAGGGTGCCAATTATTAAACCTAAACCTGCACATATTCACCAGGTGATTATCCATCTGGGGATCGAGAAACAGAGGTGATATTTTAGCTTGATGACCTTTTTCAAATCTCTGACACTGCATTGGATTACATTCTTGAAAAGGCTGTTAAACTCGTTTCAGATAATCCTGTTTGCTGCAAAGTCACACAGCTCATTCAACCATTCGAAAGGAATTAGGTTTATCTCTTTTGGTAGATTGAATGTTGTCAGCGTATCTGGTAAATTCATGACAAATAGTTTTGCTGCTGTGTGGAACAGAGAGTTCAAACAGGAATAAGGACGGGTCTTGTCGCTGGATTTTTCGGGAGGAGATCAGTGAGTATTAAATGGACTCAGTCCTATTCCTGGTCATTGTGACCAAATGTTCAAGGCAACAGATGTCAATGATAATAATGCTTGACATCGACAGGTCCATTCCTACTCATTGGAGTCACCATTGTATTACAGATCAGGTGAGCGGAGGAGCTGATGATACTTATGGCAACCTGAGACAGTGCGACAAATAATCCCACGTTGTTAGTCTCACTCTATACAATAAACCAGTTAGCCAACGGACTGAGCTAACCGGCTTCCATTTAATGCAAAGCTAAAACAAACAGCTCAGTACATTTACAATGTGAAGTAGTTCACGTAGAACCAGCGGCTACACTTTTCAAACACCACCAGCTTTTCTTACAATTAACATGTTCAGTTGCAGGTATTATGCAATTTCTTTCCGATGAACGTTAAACAATTCGTGAGTGTGTCATTTTTGCCTCTCCATCCAGGCAGCCCAGAGTTCCTGTCCCTGTTAAATTCGCTCCTTGTGTGTCTGCACGTGGCTTTTCAATTATTCTGGAATCATCTTCTAATTTTTTTTTTCTTTTTCTGAAAAATCAATTCCAATACATGAATACAAAAAACAAACTCGAATTCGGCCAATTGGTTTAACTTATGCCCCAATCAAGTTTGAATTTGGTATTTTTACAATGTTAAAACCAATGAAACGATCCGACGTTTTGTGAGATAAATCTCGGACATTTTGAACAGTTACCCAGAGTGGCAAAGAACAGCAAAGAGAACAGCTAAAAGACCAACAGGTGTAGGAGGTTAGTAAAATCTCCAAGAGGTGCCTATCTGGAGAAATAGATTGCATAGAAAAAATGCATCAACACCGACCTGAATAAAAAAATCTACAGAGGAAGATACAAAGAGAAGGTTTTTAAAAATGAATTTTTTTGTAAATGTTAATGGGCTCGGGGTTGGGGAAGGTATTGTCGAGCAGAAGGTTGAGAGAAAGGAGTTGAAAGTAGTTGTAAGTTGATTATTCTCTGTCAAATGTTAAGAAACAATAAAGTTGTTATTTTTAACTTGAAATAGTGATTTTGAGATAGTTGTTTGCCTCTTGAATTTTAACAGAATACAGCATGAGGTGAATCCTTTCTGTTTTGATGGTTTACATTAGCAGAGGGGGTTTACCTCGTCAAGTTACACCAGATTAAGTGGTTGCTTTGTTGTTTCGCTCATTTGTGCATTGTACCTCATAAACGATTTTGAAGTTGTCCCCTCGACACAAAAGGTCCGTGTTTATGCACCATTGTACAAGAGGTGCAGTGTGTCTAAGCGACAGAGCATCTTACAATAACATTCGACGCTGATTCAATCTATCCATCCTGATATTGACCCATGGAAACAGCACTGCGCACTCTCCTCCACTCTGGAAAACATTCCCTTCACAGATAATATTACATCCCGCTCTCAAGGGGCTTTTCATTCCATTGCTTTCAATTCCTCACAGAATCCGTTTCAACAGATTTTGTTACTGAGTCATTTATTTGTGTTCAAATCCTGTGTGTTGAGGGTCACAGTTGGAGCGTGCTGAGCCCATATCCCAGGGATCATAAAATACTCAGTGAAATGATGAACTGCAGAGTACAGTTCACAAACAGCATGTAGATGTATGTATACTCTGCAAATTTTCATGCCTGTTTTAAGAAGCAAGATAAACAGTTCCTGGTTCCTGCTTTTGTTGCCACACAAACTAAGATTGTAAATGCTGGGAACATGCACTGGTCGTGACTGTTTGCTCTCCCATATCCGTTTTCTCCCCAGGAGGTGTTCAGATGATGGTCTGAATCGCTTTCTACTGTTCCCTGCCACTCTGGGATGATGGGAGCTGTGAGATCTCTTCTCTGAATTGGGGGTAACGTGATAAAGTTTATACACATCAGGTCCAGTGTGCCTGTTCGACAGGACTCGCTGCAGTAACATCCCATGCTGATTCCGACAGCAGAGTCGTCATGGACTCGATGGGCTGAACAGCTTCTGTCAGCGCGTGAGTGACGCCACACGTTGATGTTGCCCTTCTTCCTGTCTCTGCGACAGAGTGGCTGATGGTGAAACAATCTCTCAGTGTTAACCCTATCTTCTGTGATAGACTGGCTGCAGCCCCGCAGCTCAGGGACGTGGGGATGGCTCTCAGTGAGTGAGGGTTTCACTCGGATTGTCTTCATCTGGGACAGTTAATGCTCAGATGTAAACTGCAGCCCGTTTTCAGCAAAGAAGCCGATGTTACTGTTACAAAAGCCTTTCTGCAGGATTGCTGTGTGAAGATGGATTCTGAACAGCAAACAGGCTGCACAAAAATGCCCTCGCATGATTTTACCTGAGGGTAGAGAGTCCGGAGTACATTTCAGTCTTTCCCACCAGCTCAACATCTTTATCGCTGTCTCAGATACATGATATTTGCAGGAAGTTCCCAATCAATCTTGCTGATTTCCAGCACTTGATGGAACTGGCTGTGCCGATGAGAGCGAGCTTTAGAGCATATCCGCGCTTGCCTCCCCTCACACTGCTTGCCGGTGGAGGGAAATTGCTGAATACTCAGCCGATGGAGACAACTTAGTCCAAGTGGAAGGGATAGACAGCACTGTCCCACAAACAAGGAGACGGATTGAGAAGGCGATATTCTTGAAAGACTTTGGTGCTTAGAAATCCGAGAGCACAGTGAGACGTAGTTGGACCTGAGCGACTCTCAACTGGTTTGGTGTTGAAAATGTAAGAATGTCTAGGGTTTAGTAGCTTGTGTGAATACTGGCATGTGACCCCTCACACTGCTTGCCGGTGGAGGGAAATTGCTGAATACTCAGCCGATGGAGACAACTTAGTCCAAGTGGAAGGGATAGACAGCACTGACCCACAAACAAGGAGACGGATTGAGAAAGCGATATTCTTGAAAGACTTTGGTGCTTAGAAATCCGAGAGCACAGTGGGACGTAGTTGGACCTGAGCGACTCTCAACTGGTTTGGTGTTGAAAATGTAAGAATGTCTAGGGTTTAGTAGCTTGTGTTAATACTGGCATGTGAGAATGTCTTACATCAAGTCGCCATCGAGCCTTGGTTGTATGATTTCACTTTTGTCCGGTCGTCCTATCAACTATTTGATAAAAATATGTAAATCATTAAATTGCGCCCCTTGAAATAGCTTTGTGTTTTGGGATCAGAAGTGTCATTTTAGTGGGCATGGCACAATACCACGTGTGGTGAACGTGAAATAAGTGTTAGAGGATGTTCACCCACAGAATCCCACACTGAATAAATCCATCATCTAGATGTTAGCACGGTTCTGGATGTGAAACTTTAGGAAGTGGGGACATCAAATGATTGGAAACAGCGCTGAACTGGTTGATAGGAATGGTGTGGTGAACGAAGAATGTCAACAACAAGGGTCATTTGAAAAGTTGGGACAGGTCTCCTTGGAAAGCAGAAGACCAAAAGCTGGCCTTGTTAAACCTTTCCTAGACATGAGTGGGTTTGACTGATGAAATAAGGAAGGGAGAATGCTCCCTACGCCTGAAGGGATCGAGAACGAGTCGGCAGAGTTTTAAAGACATTAGTAAAAGAAGAAAAATGCACATGAGGAGGGATGTTTTCACATAGGGCGTGGTTAGGGTCTGTAAACCAATGCCTGACATTGACAAAGACGCAGTTTCAATCAAGTTATTTAAAAACGATTTCGATGCTTATGTTGAAAGTAAAAGTGTGCAGAGTTACAGGGAGAAGGGAAGAGAATGATACCAAAAGAGAGTTACATTTATCTCTGTAGAGAGCCAACATAGCTAAGGTGTTTTGTGACACATTTTTGATTCTGACTGGAATCACAGTTCGACCAACAGAATGTAGGGAGTTAAACAATGGTGATATTGGCAAAGCAGGGACACATCTACACAACAAAATATTATCCAGCACGGACAATTCATAGGGAGGATGGCGCTGTCTGAAAACACAGCACACTTCACTATTCAGGTTAGGTCAGTGCTCTTTTGGGCGCCCAAGCGGGTTAAGGCCTTGGATTCAGATTCCAGCCTCGAAAGAGGTGGAAGTTCGTATCCCACCGCTGTAATTTCTGAGGTTGCAGCGTGTTCAAAGCCAAAAAAAAAAAATCAGAGCCGTGAGTTTGCTTCTTGGAGAACTAACTGTGGTGTGGGAGAGGGTGGGCTCTCTCAAAAGAGTCAGAGTCCGTTTTGTCATGATCGTGTTCGCCTACCACACGGTCAATCGTAGGCTCAAGCAGCTACAGCTTTGTTCCAGGCAAGTTGAATTTTCACTGGAACCGAAGAGAGATTGTTGTTTCATTGCTGTTGTGAAACAAAGTCCTGCAGTGACTCTACTCGCCGTTATTTGGTGTTCTGGCGAATGGGAAAATAATTCCAATGAATTGTGATGTCATATGTTCTTAGATTCCTCACATTTACTTCATTTCTGTCCTAGAACGGCGGAAGGGAAAGGTAATCTAATCGAGACTGTTATTGGTGAAATTCACTTTTTATGGGCTCTTTCTTTCTCTCTTTTCAGCACTTTCTGGGAAGTGGTGGTGCACCAAGGCTCCAGTATGTTTGAAAGAGTAGTTTGGAATTGCCCTGTTGTTAGTTGTGAGATTAGCTTATGCCTCATGCCCTCGGACTGTCTCACATTTAGCATTCATGTTTCTCTGTGGCTGAAAATGCATTTGGTTTGCCAGTTTTGTTTGTGTTCGGTGTTGAATGCTTTCTGTTTTGCCATTCTATAAATACATTAGGAGATAACACGGTTTGTGAGGTAATTTCCAGCAGCAAAAATCCTCAACTGAGGATCCGGGAATATTTCACGGAGTATGGTCGGTCAGGACAAAAGTAAGGAAGTCTTTTGGTTCTGCAGTATTTCACAATACTACCTTTCCGGTGAACAGCCACAGTGAGCGATGGCAAGCCACGCTAAAAATAATCCTTTCAAGCTGGTGTAAGCAACGCAACGTTATTGGGGTACACAGCAAGGAAACAGATTCTTCAGTGGATCTCATCCATGCTGACCACATAGCCAAAGTTAAACGTGTCCCATTTACCAGCATTTGACCCCTATCCCACTAAACAATTCCTATCCAGAAACTCACCCGGTTGCCTTTGAAATCTTCTGAGTGTACTAGCCTAATCCACTTCCTCTGATTATTCCATACACGCACAGCCTTCTGTGTGGGAAATTGCCTCAGGTCCTTTTTAAATTTTAGCCCTCTCACCTTAAACCTATGCTCTCAAGTTTTCAACTCGCCCCACCTTGGGTAAAAAACGTAAATACTCATTTTGTTAACCTTCCATAACATACCCCAGCCGCTAAGGTGCAGGGCAAGTTGTCCCAGCCTATTCTGCATCACTCTACAGTCCAAACATTGACGACATCCTTGTCTATAATCTCTAACCAGTTTCATGTGATTTTCTTACCTTTTCGCTGATGTCAATTACGTTGGACAACAACGAGCTATTGGAAACGGAAAGGTGGAGCATAGAAATGGTGCAAATGTCACTGTTGGCACTTCTGAGCAGCAGCGGGCCCCGGCGGGACTTGTTTCTGTAGTGTAGTGGTTATTGCATTCGCCTCACACGCGAAAGTTCCCCGTTTGAGACTGGGCAGAAACAGCCCTGTTCCCAACAGCAGCCTTTTAGACGGGCGGGAAAGCAGGACGGAGCTTTCCTGCTTGCTTTCCCATCGCGCAAATCTGCTCTCGTGTTGAAAAGTGTTGCGATTCCATTTAATTACTGTGTGAAACATTGTTAAGATTTTCTCCAACCTGGTTCTGAACGTACGCCATTCTGTTGAAGGGTATAGTTTCCGTGTTCTGATCCTTCCACGAAAAGCAGCACTATATTTGCATTCCTTGCACAGGCGGCTCGGTTCAAAGCCAAGGAGAAAGCTGATGTGCACCAGGGCTTCCGAAAGTAGCCTCACTGTCAAATGTATCCCAAGAGTCTCTGAAAGGCCTCATTTGGAGGCTGGCTGTCGTTATCCAACGTGCGAGAATTAGCACCAGAGTCCTGAATCATCTTTTGCAGAATTTCGGACGTTAGCGGCTCATTCAATGAGACACAGCAATTAATGCATTTACAGTCTCAGATAAACCTCTGGACTTGTGCTGTCAAAGCGTCACTCCTATTAAGGTGTGCCCTGAGAACTAAGCCATGTTGGAACTGAAGCTGTGGTAATGACAGACAGGCTACCGAATGACATTGCATCCGTTTGGTTTTCTTTAAATCACAGATGAGCAGGAAGTTGTAAATGGGGAAGGGGGAGTGGGCAAAGGGGATATCAAAGTGAGGCAGTTGCAGCTCTGGTGAAACTCCTTGTGTGTGATTCACTCAGCAACAGGAGATGTGAAGGTGACTCAGGCGGGACAGCTCCTCACATCGAGAACAAAGAGCACTGAAGTACAGTTAGCACCTCTTTAACATCTTCTGGAGTGGGGAATGGAGTAATCACCTTTTGACTTCTGTTAATATGTTCAAAAACTGCCTTTTACATTGACCTTATCAGAAAGTGCATCTCTAATAACCACCAATGAATTTAGTAAAATTTACTGAGTCGCTACTCATCGATTCTCACACAGGGTCCCACCTCAGCTGGCAGCCATGTCGCTCATGTCCGGGTGTGGACATTCTGCAGCAAGCCGCACTATTAAGGTAAAATACAAGGAAGTGCCAACTCGTACTGGCACCGAGGTTTGATCATCCTCACAATGTGATCTGTCTTTTCGGATTATCCTGCTGCCTCCGCTTTTCAGGTGGAGAACATTCTTTGGGACTCTTATTCTGCAAAACAGACGTAGTAACTGTAAGTATGCTGCACGGTATGATGTGGAACACGCCTGCTCAGCTTTGTGCATTTCCCCTGTAGTCCGGTATGTTTCGAGTTCCGTGTAAACGTGAAAGTTGTTCTGTTTCGAGCAAAGGACGAAATCATTTACCAAGGCAAGAATCAAAATACCGGCTCATGGTTTCTTTGTCGAATCATAACTGAATATACATTCTCTCATACAGACATTACATTTGTGGCTTAAGCGAATCTCAAAGTATGATTCAGCTTTCCAATGATTTTTATCTGGATTGAAAGTTTGTTGCGAGATTGATATTGCAGTGTGGCATATCCCTGCAGCTGTGCGAGCAGGAGAGGGATGGCAGAACTGTTTCCCTGTGACTTTGCTTCTAATGTTTCGCAGGAGCACCATGGAAGGTGTAAGAAAATATGCTGCACCTGTGGCTGGTTTCGTGGCCGAGTGGTTCAAGGCACCGTTTGTCCACTCTAAGGTGGCGTGTGTTCAGATCCGACTGCTGCCGTCTGTGTGCGTGTTCCTGTTTTACTGTAGCATGTTAAATGCGGCTGTGTTTAAATTCCAACACAACCATGTTGTTTTGCTTCTTGGAAGGGTACCTCTGATTTGGGAGAGTGCACAGTCTCCATCCTGTCAATGATCATGTTTGCGTCCCACATGAAATGTCTCGGTCTCAAGCGGTTCCACTGCTGCATCATGTTCCGGCCAAGTTGTGTTGTTCACTGTTTTCACTGAAACCGAACGGAGATTGGTATTTCATCGCTGTTGTGAAACAAAATCCTGCAGTGACTTTACTTCTCATTATTTGGTGTTCCAGCGAATGGGAAAATAATTCCAGTTAGTTGTAATATCATATGGTCTTAAATTTCTTTTATTTCCTTCACTTCTGTCCTGGAAACGTAGGCAGCAGGCACTGCCGCATTGTTGATCGGATGGATAAACTAATCTAAACGAGACTGTATTTGGGAATCTTCACTTTTCCTGGTCCATTCATGTTAATTTCTTTCTTTTCCCACATTTTGGAGCTTTTCGGTAGGTGGCGGTGCACTAAGTTTCCAATACATTTTGGGAGCGCAGTTTGGAATTGCTCTGAAGGATGTGGGAGCCGTTTATGGCTGATTGCACTCTGACTGCCCCCAGAATAGCATTCATGCTTCAATGTCTCTTAAAATGCATTTTAAACAAACTCCTATTTCCCAGCATTTGACCGCTATCCCACTAAACCCTTCCTATCCAGAAACTCATCAGGTTGCCTTTGAAATCTTCTGAGTGTACTAGTCTCCTCCACTTCCTCTGGTAGCTGATTCCATACACACACAACCTTCTGCGTGGGAAAGCTGCCTTAAGTCCCTTTTATATTTTCCCCATCTCACCTTAAACCTATGCTCTCCAGTTTTCAACTCGCCCCATATTGCGGAAATCAAAACCTCAAATATTCTGTTGACAAACCTTGCCCGACGATAAAGGGAAAGTTGTCCCAGCATGTTCAGACTCGCCCTATATTCCAAACTGTGCACCCCTGACAGCATCCTTGTCTATATTTTGGAGCAATTTCACGTGATTCTCTTAATTTTTTAATGCTGCCAAATAAGCTGGAGAATAAACCGCTCCTGGAAACCGAAAGGTGAAACGTTGAACGGCTGTAATTTTTAGCGCTGGCCGACTCTGAACACCAGCTGCTCGCGGAGATGCTTCCTGTAGTGTAGTGACTGTTGGAGTCACCTCATATCAAAAACTCCCCACTTCAAAATCCGGCAAGAATAGCCTTATTCCCGATGGCAGCCTTTCAGACTGACATGAGCAGAGCTTTGAAACTTGTTGCTCACATCAGCAAACCTGGCTTTGAATTTGCTCACTCATGCATGCTCGAGTGGTGAAAAGGAATGTAATCCCGTTTCATTACTGTGTGAAACATTGTTACGGTTTTCTCCAACCTGGTTCTGAATATGCACAGATGTGTAAGCATTGATGGCCGTTCTGTTGCAGAGTGGAGTTACCATCCACTCTGATCCTTCCACTAAAAGCAGTACCGCATTTATTTTCCTTGGGCAGGCGGTCCGGTTCAAAGCTAAGGAGCAAAGGTTCCCAGCAAAAATCCTCAGCTGAGGATCTGGGCATGTTTCATGGGGAATGGTCAGTGGGGGTAACATTATTGAAGTCCTCGGTTCTGCAGTGTTTCTAAACACGACATTCAAGCGTGATTGGAATTTAATATTATGAGGCATAATTTAAACTGATTGGTAAAATAGGAATTGTTTCCTAATTAGCAACCAACTCAGGTTTGTTTCACAGTCAAACATTACATCTTTCCAATTTGTCAGCACACGCTGAGATTGCTAACTGGTCATCACAGGTATTTGTCTGCTCTCAGTTCTGAACAACATTCACTCTCATTTAAAGGTGGAGGGCACGCCTTCAACTTCATAACACTATCCTTATCACAAAATCCTGCAGCTTCTAATCTTGGGGACAGGAGTTGGATTGCAGCCGTTACCACATTAAATGTAAAGATTTTCACACGGGAAGAGCCGTTCATGAGGAGAGAGTTTCTGTAAAATGTGTCCCAGGGCTGTGCAGGGAGCTGCAGTGGCCACTTTCTGGTGACAATGGGGTCTGGATAGAGCAGTGTTTGTCCCTATCTTACTCCTTGTGGGGCCAGGGAACACAGAATCATCAATGGTTTGGGCTGCAATACAATTTTGCCATGGATTTTCCGGTTTAAATGGAGGTAGAGTGGTATTCCCATCGTCTGATCTGGAAGAAACAATGCTCCATACCTGGATGGTCTCAAACTACCAACGTTTGTCTTGCAGCCCGCTGCTGCCCATTTGAGCCACACAGCCTGTCACCAACCAGGCGTGCCGATTTCCCTAAAGCAGGAAGGTTAGCGGGGATCTGGAGGGTGGTGGAACAACTGGAGCTCTCACTGTTTTCAGAGTCTGTCACTAATTTTCCTGTTTTCATCACCAAGAGTGCCAGAGAGCTTGAGGGGTCTGCAAACACTCAGAGGGAAAGGAACCATCGCAAACTGGAAGATACCAAGGCCGATCGATGTGACTGTCTGAGCTACATCACTGTGGCTCTGGTACTGGGATAATTCAAGCCCACGGCTTGACAGAAACTGGAGATTAAATACGGTGCTTTGGGCTGCTCAGTTCAACTGTATACCATTAAGATGCAGTGGGCATTGAATCACTTCCATAGAAACACTTCATCAAATCCTCCCTGTCAATCTATCCAAAATCTTAATTTTCCTATCTAATTGTCCATTTCCCCAGCTAATGTGAACATCTTGTTTTCATCTTCCTTATCTACACCAGTTAGAAGCCAATAAACTCTGTTGCATCTCGCTTCAACTCCAATTGCTCCATTGCATCATAAATCACTCCTGAAATTTCCTGGTAAATGAATGAGCCTGTCCCCTCTCTGGACCCTCCCATCCTTCACAATGTATGAAAATCTCTGTTGTGAGTATACTGATCACCCTCGAGAAGGAGGGGGGATAATGTGAGTTTCTGTTATAGAGAGTGTGCTGGAGGAACCCAAGAGGACTGGCACCTTTTGGGAGAGAGAAATAATGTTCATGTTTAGAGACAATTTCTTACTTCAGTTTGATTATCCTTTTCTCTCTGCCCTAATAGTAATGGATTTTGGAAGCTTCTTTCTCGAAGGATTGCAAGGAAGGATATACACACAAAAACATCAAACAAAGGGAATTATTTGTCTATCTACTTTCTCACCTGGACTGACACTGCCTTTATTAAACTTCTTTGAATATTTGAAGAAGATTCACAGACAGGAAACTCCACACAAACATCTAATCAAAATCTGACGTGATCGATCGATACGTCAGAAACTGAAAATGATTGCGTTTGAGTAAGTGTTGCATCCTCAGTCATTACCAATCACTGCATATAATTTCTCCATCATATCCTCCCTGACGATCTGAACCAAAGTCTTAGGGGATTGTTGGTGTGTCCCATACCTGGGAGAGGTGTGTTCCAGGTAAAGGATGCTGGGAGCTGACTGGATGAACTGGGGTTGGGGAGGAGCTGGGGTTTGAGTGATAGACCCTGGGAGTATTTGAACCTAGCTTGGTCAGCCATTACCCTCAAGCTATGCGGGCTGACCGGGGGAGTATCTATCTGTTACTGTCTCTGTCTG
>NW_025215127.1:0-8652 GCF_004010195.1 Chiloscyllium plagiosum | reverse complement strand
GTGCATTTTGCAGATAAAGGACTCTGAACTTGGGTTTTCCTGTTCAGCCAATGTCAGGGATGCAATCCCGTAACATTGAACAGGAACTTGCTTTATTTTAAAAAAACGCACAATTCAAGAACGGCATTGCAGCCAAATTGTGTAAAATAAACACGTGTCATCGCAGAACTGCCTGTGTATTGATTGGAGGGGCAAAATTGATGGATAGCAGGGACAACAGCAGTTCTCATTATATATTTCACAATGATTAAGCATATTAAGTGATATGAACACGCTGTGAGGAAAACTGCATTGTGGAGATTTTCTCCATGACCTAGAATGGAGAAGGCTCAATGTGTTGAATGGCCTACTCCTTTCCCGATGTTTCCGTGTAATCTATGGGAAACCTCTGTAAATGCTGTCACAAACTCTCAGATTTTAGGAAGGAACCCTCTGCAGTGTCGACAGGACTGTGTTTCCCATTCCCTTTTCCAAAACTGAGGCTGGTGCCAGGTGTTCTGTCCGGTTTTATCCTGTAAGACACCGGAGCAGTTTGATACAGTAGAGTGTCTTGCTTGGCCGTTTCACAGACCATTGAAGGGTTTATCACATGCCTGTGTGTCTGGAATCACTTTTAGGCAAGACTAGGAAAGTACGGGAGATTCACTTCCTGAAAATACATTAGGGAAAGAAATACATGTTTACAATCAACATTGGTTGATTAGGCTCACTGTTACTGATACCAGATTTGAGATCTTGATATTTCATTAATTGTTTTTAACCTTCACCATCTGCCAGTGCATTAGCTTGGTTTGAATTAGTAATCCAGTGACATTTCCACAACAGCACCATCTCCACATGGGGACACATCAGAAACCACAATGAACATGTTATTTCTTTACTGCTTGATAGCTCTGTTAAAAAGACCTCCCACCAACTTGACTATCGTGACGAGACTGAGGGGGTGGTAATTGGTTAAATTATAACTATTCCTCTCTTTGGGAACTGGATATGGCTGAGAAATTTTCCACTTTGCCAGGGAGATTTCGGAGTTGGAACTGGAATGAAACAGCTTCCCCAGGGACACGGCTTGTTGTGCACCACAAGTCTTCAGTCCTATTATAGGAATCGTGTCAGGGCCCATTGCCTTTGTCATATCTGCTTTGTCTAGCTGTTTCTTCATGTCACCTGCAGCGAATCAAATTGATTAAAGACTGGAATCTGTGATTCTGTGGGCATCATGACGTGGGTGAGGTGGATCAGCAACTCAACACTTATGGCTGAGAATTGTACAGATACTACATTCTTGTATTTTACACTGATGTACGGGCTGTTCCATTATTTAGGATGGGGATATTTGTGGAGTTCTCTCCTCCAGTACATTGTTCAATGGTCCATTGACATTTATGACTGGATGTGGCAGGACTGCAAGTCTTAGATCTGATCTGTAAGTCCTGGTATAATATCTCCCTCTCTATCAGTTGTTAGTTCTGCATGTTTGGAATCCAAACAGTCAAATGCGGTAGCATTAATGGGTTCTCATTATGTTTAGATACACATGATTATGACTCTGGCATGTTCACCCACATTCGTCATTGAACCATAGATAAGCTTTATGTTCGTGGTAGACTGGTGGACTATCCTGGAGAAGAAATACAGATTGTGATTGAATACAATTCTGCTTCTGCTGCTGCTGATGTCTACACTCAACATCACATGATAGCCCAGTTTGAGCTGCAATATCTGCAATTCAATTCTACTGACCGTCCCCTAGTTCACAAGGAGACCTATTCACCCATCAGCCCTGTAATCAGTGAATTAAACTGGTTTCTGATGTGGTAACACTTCAATTTTCATATTCTCATTCTGCCATGGCTCTCTCCATGGTGTTACGCCTCCGACTTATTACATTTCTCAAGCCTTTAACATATTCATCTGAATCGTATCCATTCCTGTAATGCCATAATTTTTGTTTTTTTATGAATGTGTTTCCCCCGTTTCTCTCCCTGACTATGATTATGAGCTCTGCAGTGTCAATGATGACAGCCTTATGTAACTTCAGAGCCAATGAATGTGAGTACTTTGTGATATCATTCACTTCCCAGTGTACAGCGCTTTGTGTTGGACAGGGCGTTTCAGCTTCTTTGACACATATCTTTGGAATTTGTTCAAAAACAGAAATTACTGAAGAAACTAAGCAGGTCTCGCACTAATCTTGTGCAGTGAAAGCAGAGTCAATCTTTCGGGTGCAGTGACTCTTGTACAAAGCTGCCAGTTTCTCAGCAATGTTTGTATTTTGCTTTCCAGTATCCAAAGTAATTTGTTTATTCGAACATTTGTGTTGTACATATTAATTTCTGGAGAAACTCTGGCGGAGTCTGCAGAGACAGAGAAACAGAGTTAGCTTTTCAAGTCCAATATGACACCTCTTCACAAGTGAAAACGATTAGAAAATGGGCTTTTTGATCCCTTGACAGAGGTGCAGGATGGGTGGCATGGAAAGGAGTGTGTGGCAAACATAAATGGGCTTTTAGCAGTGGTGAATGAGAAGATGATGTAAAATGGGTTTAAATTAAGGATTGAATGGGGGAAAAGATTTCACTCTCTTAAGTGCAAGATAAAGAAGACACAACCACACAAGGTCATAGGGAGGCCAGGAGGGAGAATGTTGACCATGTAGTATTACATAGATATGGCCAGAGATACGTTTTCTCTGTCGGGATCATCGCCACTTCACACAAAAAATTCAGGAGTTTGACCTCTTATTGGCACTATCAAGAGTTTCATGCTGCCTTAGTATTGTAACATGAAGAAAAGCAAATCACAGTATGAAGATTGGGCTGAGTGCTGTTTTCCCTGTCATTTTTTATATTGTTTCAAATTTGCAGTGCTTATCGTTAATTGTGTTTTTTTCTTGAAGTTAGTATCAGGTGGAGTGTAGGAGGTAGTGGTGACATTGTAGAAGTTTATAAAGTCATGAGAGACATGGATAGGGTGAATAGTCAAGGGCTTTTCAACAGTATAGGGGAGGCCAAACATAGAGGACATATCGTTAAGGTAAAAGGGGGAAGATTTAAATGGAACAAAGGGGCAACGTTTTTACACAGAGGGTGATGCGAGTATGAGTTGCCAGAGGAAGAGTGGTAGACGCATGTACAACTTCCACATTTCAACGACATTTGGACAAATATATGAATGGGAATCGTTCAGAGACATTTGGGCCAAATGCAAGCAGATGGGACCAATTTAGATTGGAAAACCATGTCAGCATGGACAAGTTGGGCTAAGGTTTGTGCGCTATATGAGTGCATGAATCCAGAAAGCGAGGGGAAAGGAAGAAAAGATATGACGTAAGCAAACTGTCAAGAAATATTAAAAACAACTTTGACTAGCTTGTTCGTGTGTATAAAACATTTCAGGTGAGTGTGTGGCCTTTGTTAGAAAGAAAGACAGGAAAATATATTTAGGATATTTAGAGGGTATGACTGCTAGAGGGAAGACAGAAGCTCACAGTATGACGGATAACATATTAGCACGGAATGAGAATTGGCAAACACATAATTATCGGCGAGTCAGGATTAATGGATCTTTATGATAAAATATATCAACTGGAGTAGCACAGATATCAGTCTGAAGGCAAATAATTTATACCAGTAATTTACATCGTTCCTCACAGGGCAAGACACAGCTTAATATTTCAATCATATAAACAAAATGGTAATAGGAGGGAAGTTCTTGAACTGTCTCTAACAAAAGTAAGAAGGATTTTAACAAACAGATAATAAAAAGGGTAGGCAGGACAGCAATAATTCATGGCTGACAAGAAGTTAAAATAAGTGCTTACAGATTGACTGGCAACACTGTGTGAAATATTCCAAACTCTCTCGATTACAGGAGCGTTTCAGCATAACTGGAGAACCTCCAATGTGGCGATTGTCTTCCAGAAAGGCATGAACAGAAAGCATTCTTGCTGGGAATCTGCTGGGGTCTGTTATTACGGAAGGAATTGCAGGGCATTTAGAAAAGCGTCACAAAAATTCAGCATGGTTGTTTGAAAGGAGATCTACATTTTGCCCTGTAAAATCATGCAGATTTTTTCTGGAGATCCCTGAGAATGTAATAAGCAGACTTGATAAAGGGGAACTGGTACACATGTGGCTTTCCAGAGATTTTCCACAAGGTGCCACAAAATAAAAGTTCCTACACAAGACAGAAGCTCATAGTATGGCGGATAACGTATTAGCACGGAATGACAATTGGCAAACACATAAATGTCGGAGAGTCAGGATTAATGGATCTTTATGATAAAATGAATCGACTGGAGTAGCACAAATATCAGTCTGATGGCAAAAGTTATTTGCAAGCTACACTGATATCCTGACATTCGGAGGTAAGTGTAATATACATCCACGTTTGTGGATGACATTGAGAACCAAAATGCAGGCTGTTATTTAATGGAATGGACTCCCAAAAAAGGAGCAGTGCAAAGGGATTGGAGTGTTCCTGTGTATGAAACGTAAAGTCAGCATGCTTGTTGCAGCAAGTAACTAGGATAGTTCATTAGCCGGCTTCCTGGGATGAAAGGGTTGAATTATTGCGTACATCTAAAATGGTGAGGAGATTATTCACTGTGGCTGAAATGAATAAGAGTGATATTACCGAAAAGTACAAGATACAGAGGGGGCTTGACAAGGTAGATTTGGAGAATGTGGTTCCATACTTGGGCAGAATCTCGAACTCGGGGGCGTAGACATAGAATAAAGCATATCGATTTCAAACTGAGATGCAAAGAAATGTCTCCTTTCAGAAGGTCGTGAATGTCTGGAACTCCCTAATCCAAAGAGTTGTGGGGGCTGCGTCACTGAATGTACTTAACGACGGGGTGGAATGATTATTGACATATCAGCAAGTTGAGGGATATAAGGGATTTAGCAGGAAAGTGGAGTTGAGCCGTGGAATAGATCAACCATGTTCTTATTGAATGACAGTGCAGGGTTGAGGGGTCGAATAGCCTGCTCCTGTTCCCATTTCTTACGTTCTTACGTTGTGCTTTTGGAAAGTCACTGGTTATTTCCCCAGAAGTCGTGTTGTACAATGGTTGCATTCAGAGACAGCAGAGGATTTGGTTGAGCTTAACCTGGGTGGGATATGGGGAATGTATTCACAGTGAATTTGGGTCTGTGACATGACACACATTGGGAGCAGAAGGTACCAAGAGGCGAAGCCTGGAAAGATGGATTTTGGGATGGGTGGTAACTTCCTGACCCAGCCTGGATTTTCCAAGTACATTTCCCAAACTACACCTAACTTTCAAAATGGCCTCGATCTGTTCCTGTGTAGCAGGACTGAATGGCTGAATGGAGCATCAGAACATAGTGCTGAGGGATAGGAGTGGGTCATTCCGCCCTTTGACACTATTCCATCAGTAAATAAGGTGGTGGCTCATCTCATTGTGGTCCCAGCTGCACTTTTCTCTCCATGCACCATTATCCCTGATGCACGATCTATGGAAAATCAGACTAAGCCAACCTCGATATAGTATAAAGATTCAGCCATTCCAATCTTCTGGGAAAGAGAATTCCAACTGGAATGAATGCGACTTTGTGGATTTCTCCTCAGTCCAGTACTGACTGAGGTTGGAGGGTGTCACTGTTTAATTTTCTAGTTCCACTCCTCCACTGCTCACAACAAATTTTAAATGTAAGAAGTTTATTGATATGGCCAATGATAAAGGTCTCGGACTGGATCAGGTTCATTGATAGGAACAAGTCGGGTACGTTTCTGTAGTCCGCCACAAGTAACGAAGAAAACTAACAGAGGAGCATGGTTGATCAGTGGTTAGCACTGCTACATCCCATCACCCAAGGATCTGAGCTCAATTCCAATTTCAGGCAACCCTTCATGTGGAGTGCTCCATCCTGGATAGATTGCTGGGTTGTGCTGAGGCTGGTCTGCACAGTGCTCCATGCTGAGCAGATATCTCATCTGGGCTCATACGTGTCTGGGCTGGATCTGTGAGGTGTATTGAGTATGCAATATAATTCCTGATAGAGCTAACACTCCACCAGCTCGGCGCGTTTTGATGTCAAACCCCGTATTTCTGCAAGATGTTGTCCATTAAGTAATTCTCGAATTAAAACGTGAATAGCTTTTCTGTTTGCTATGGACCAGAACAGTCGCCCCTCACAATACATGTCGAAGGTAGTCTCGAACCGAACTCTTTCTTATTTTAAAGGTAAATGTGAGGTGATGTGTTTCAGATACAATTCGCTTGGTCAAAGTATTCGATTTTAACCAGAACACAATGTATTCAAATACAACAACAACAAGAGGAACTTGGAATAACTTAATTCTACTTGAAAACGTAGCAGAATAATAGGTTATTTAACTACTAAACAGTAAATACTTCAGTATGGTAACATCACACAAGCATACACTTGTCAAAAGCAAATTCAGGAAACAGATTGTCTCACATGCAGTTCTCTAATCCAGGAGGAAACAACATCAAAAGTCAATTCTGAGAGAAATCTCAGAGAGAATGCAGCAGCTGGGAGAGATTTCCTGCCTTCGAACTCTGCTGAGACCCCAGCAATAACTGGTGAAATTTAAAACTAAGAATCCTGGTTCTGTGAGAGCTTGACCATCACTCCACAGACTGCGGCTGCAAGGAATGGATCGTATCTACATCATCTATGTAACTGAACGAGCTTCTCAAATATACCTATCTCCACCTAAACTACTAAATGATGGCAAGATAAATGTCAAAGTTAAATATAAATAAATTAAACGAAAGGATGCAACATGCCTAGTGATCATACACAGACGGCCTCGGGTGCCCAGCATTAATCATCCTGCCAAAACATAGTGGGATAATGGAGCAAGTGAATAGAAAGCTTCGTCTCTCTACCTCACCTCTATCTTTACAATTGGAGATGTGCTATTCTTCCAATAGTCAGCGATGTTGTCCATTAAGTAATTCCCCAACATCCCAACTAGACCAAGTATTATTGTGACATTTGAGGATTGTCGTGCAAGAGGTTAACTGGAGCTGTTTGTTCAGTGACTGTGATTGACGGAAGTCTCCATGGATTCTAACTGAGTCATTGGAGGGTTTGTCTCTTCTATTAATAAGGGGCTTCCTTCAACCTGATATCACACAGTATCAGCGGCAGTGTCATCCTCAAGATGATTGGACCCAGCAGCTACAGGAAGAGCGAGAAGAAGAGAACCTTAGAACAACAGACTGCAATGCTCCATCAATGGATCAGAATCTGAGAACATTTGACTGGAATGTTATAACAATGGACACGAGTTCATCTTTGGGGGTTTACTAACTTCCTTAAGATTGACCATGGTTAGAGTTGCAGATACGAGCTGCACTGATTATTATTCAAGTAGGTTACTATCCCATCCTCGCTATTATAAATGTTCCTGGTAAGCCTATCCCTATCCATTCTATAAACGGTAGTGAAGGTTATTGCTATTTCTGTTATTTATATTTAACAATTACATAATCTGTTATCTTCTGTTTCAGTGACAAACTCCACTACATTTCCATCAATTTCAGAATCCTCACTCATAAACATCTAAGAAGGAACAAGACTGTTCAAACTCTTGAGTCTTCCTTTTGCCCTGATCTGTTTTATGTCTCTGTATTATCTCGGCCATCAACCATGCCTACACCCACCTCTATAATATCCCCTGTTTCCAGCTCTGCCTCAATGCTGATGCTGAATTAGCCGTCATCTGCCCCTTGTTCACTTCGGATTTTACGGCTCCAGTTCTTTTCTGACCACTCTTCCAGTTACAAATATTTTGACCACAAACTTGTTCTTGTCTCTCCACTTATTTCATAAGAGGGACCTCGTACCAAGTAATAATGTCACTGGCCATGTAATTCAAAGGCACAAGTTATGACTTTAAATGCATTGATTCAAATCCTTCCACAGCGGATGACAGAAGTTAAATTCGAATGGCAACAATTGGAATGAAATCTCATTTTACAAACGACAAACATAACTAATTAGGATTTCTTTTATTAATTCACTGAAAGCGTTTGGTAAAGAAACTAAGTGTGACAAAAAAAGGCTGGCTCCATATTGTGTTGGCAAATGGTCTTGCAGTTAGTGACGGATAGTGCAGTTAGTCACTGCAATTAGTGACGGATAACAAATGCTGCCCTTACCTGTGATGCTGAAATCCTGTGAAACAACAGCATTAAAGGTGAAATAAACCAAGGAACTGTGGATGATGGAGATCTGAAATAAAATTCTTCAGCGTCTGAAAATGTTGGAGAACCTCAGCAAGTACGGCAGCCTCTGTGAGGAGAAAAAAATAGATAGTTTCGAATGTCGTGACCCTATATCACAACTGAAAGCAACTGGAAATAATATTATTTATATCAGGGATGGTCGGATGTGTGAGAGGGAGGTTAGCGGAATGGATGTAGAAATGTCCAGCAAGAAAGAGAGAGAGAGAAATGAAATCAAACATAGGGACTGCTGATAATGAACCAGAAGTAAAACAAAATGGGAGCTTATTCTAAAAATTTCCCTTTTCCCATATTCCTGAATATCATGTCAATTTAGATGTGTCCCTGTTTAAGTTGAGTTATATTCCCGCTGTCTTTCTTCTCTGAGTGTGGTGATCAACTCCATTGGCAATACCTGTGTT
>NW_025215126.1:53322-65000 GCF_004010195.1 Chiloscyllium plagiosum | reverse complement strand
ACCTGTAGGTATGAAAGCACATATATTTCCAAGTTGAGACGATGAATGGCTTGGAGGGAATTTGCACATGGTGGTTTTTAGATTAGATTAGATTACTTACAGTGTGGAAACAGGCCCTTCGGCCCAACAAGTCCACACTGACCTGCCGAAGCGCAACCCATCCATTCCTCTACATTTACTCCCCTACCTAACACTACGGGCAATTTAGCATGGCCAATTCATCTCACCTGCACATCTTTGGACTGTGGGAGGAAACCGGAGCACCAAACCCACGCAGACACGGGGAGAATGTGCAAACTCCACACAGACAGTTGCCTGAGGCGGGAATTTAACCCGGGTCCTTGGTTCTGTGAGGCAGCAGTGCTAACCACTGTGCCACTGTGCCGCCCACGTGTTCCCATACGTTTGCTGTCCTTTTCCTCCAAGATGATAGTGGCTTGGAACATGCTTTTGATGACTTTTGACTTTTGGTTTATTTATTGTCACCTGTACCAAAGTACAGTGAAAAGTTTTGTTTACGAACAGTACTGGTAGATCATAGCAAGCAAAAGTGTACAGATCAAAAATTCTTAGAGGCATACAGGTTACATTGTTTATTGAGGTTAGACAGTCAATTCATCAGTATAATGAAAGACGTTATTACTAATTGTTACACATTTAAATCAAAAAGTGGATTTAAGTCAAAAAGTGTAGAACAGTTATAAGAAATGTTAGAGTTAGATCTGCTGTAGGGAACTCGCAAGGAGTCACATGGTGTTGAGTGCTGTTTAAGGAGTCTTGGTGAATTTCTGCAGGGATTTGTATAGACGTTCCTGCTGCTTTATGCTGATGGTGATAGAAACATAGGAACAGGAATAGGCTATTCAGCCCCTTCAACCATTAAATAAGATCATAGCTGATCTGTGACCTAACTCCAAATATTCGCCTTTGACCCTTAATCCCTTTGCTTAACGGACATTTTATCTAGCTCAAATTTAAAATGAGCAACTGATGTAACACCAACTGCCTTGTCATAGAATCCCAACTGTATGGAAGTGGGCCATTTGGCCCATCATGTCCACAGCGAATCTCCAAAGATCTCCCCATCTAGGACCCCCTCCTGCCCCACCCCACAACCTAGGTTCAGTCCAAGTATCAATCTAGTAGAGCAAAGTTGTACTGTCTCCAAGGCCAGTATATATTTACTAAGTTATGATGTCCATATCTGCTCATAGTATTCCAAGTGGGGTCTAAACAGGATGTTGTAGGGCTACTGTATAACTCCTATGTCCTTATACTCCAATTCTCTAGCTATTCCATTAGCCGCCTTGATTATTTTCTGCATATATTTGTGGCTTTTTAAAAATCTATGCATGTGAACAACTTGGAGTGTCTTTGGACATTCACTATATTAAACTTCATAACAACTAGCAAGTACCATGATCTGTCCTTTCTCGATCCAAAATGAATAACACCATGCTAATATATGCCATAGTTTTGCCCATTCATCTGGTCTGTCAATATTCCTTTATCATTTTACACTATTATCTACACTTTCCACAATGTCACCTAACTTTGTGTGATCAGCAAATTTGGGTATATGACTTTGTGCAATTACCCAAGTCGTTATTGAATAATTGAAACCTTGTGGGACACCCTGGGTACTGTTATTGAACAGAGACCTAGGGGTTCAGGTACATAGTTCTTTGGAAGTTGTGCCACAGGTGATGCGGTGGTTAAGAATGCATTTAGCACAATTGCCCTCATTGCTCAAACCCTTGAACATGGGATTTGGGGTGTCATGTTGAGGTTGTCCAGCATGTTAATGAGGCCTCTTTTGGGTACTATGAACATTTCTGGTCACCCTGCAATAGGAAGGATATTATTAAATTGGAGAGGGTTCAGAAAAGACTTACAAGGGTGTTACTGGGACTGGAGCGTTTGAGTCATAAGGAGAGGCTGGATAGGCTGAGACCTTTTCGCTGAAGCTTAGAAGGTTGAGGATATAAAGGTTTTTAAATTCATGAGAAACCTAGATAAAGTGAATAGCCAAGATCTTTTCCCTCGGGTGGGTGAGTTAAAAACTGGGGGCCATATTTTTAAGCTTAGAGGAGAAAGATTTAAGAGTGACCTGAGGAGCAGCTTTTTAAATGCGAGGGTGGTTCGAATGTGGAATGAGCTGCCAGAGGAAGTGGTAGATGCAGGTACAGTTACAATATTTAGAAGCCAATTAGACAGGTACATGAAAAGGAACGGTTTAAAGGAATATGGACCAATCGAAGGCAAATGGGACTAGTTTAGTTTGGGAAACTTGGTCAGCAAGGATGAGTTTGGACTGAAGGGTCTGTATCTATGATGTGTAACTCTATGACTCTGTAGCACTGGTCACGTCCTGCCAATTTGGGTACCTATCTGTTATCCCTGCTTTCTGGCACCTCCCACTCAACAATTTCCCAGACATGTCAATTTTTTGCTCTCAATCTTGGAGGCTTCTATCTTATTTCGCAGTCTCTTTTGTGGGGCTTTATCAAGTTGTCTCAACAGCATTCAGACATTCCTCCCTCTACTACCTTAGTTACCTTGTAACCTAAATAACTGAAAATTTTCCAGGTGTTCAGTTAGTCACTGTGGACACCAAGAATTTCCCCACCACAGATATTAGGCAAACTGGTCTGTAATTTTCTGGTTTTCCTCTTTTGCCCAGAGAAAGCAGAGTGACCTGTGTAATTTTACAATGCATTAGGATGACTCCTATATCTCGGGAGCTCTGAAAGATTATAGTTGGGGCATTTAAAATGTGCTCCCCTACTTAATTTAACCCTTTCGATGAAAGTCATCAGGTTCTGAGGATTTGTCACTCTTTAGTTCTATTAATTTTTCTCATTATTGATTTTAACTTGTGCTAATTTTCATCATTCCTTTCTTCAATCCACTGTTAATTTCCATGAGACTTCTCACAAGCTAGCCTCCTTTACTCCTGTAAATACAGAGGCACAGTATTTATTAATATGTTTGTCATTTCCCTATAGTGATTAAAGATATCCCCATTTTCAGTCTTTGGGCCAACATTGCTGATGTCCACCTGATTTCCCCCTTATGCAACCAGAAGATTTATTCTTAATGATTTTGATGTCCCTTGCAAGTTTTTGTTCATAAATCATTTTTGTATTTCTTATAAGCTGCTTTGTGGCCCTTTTGCTAGTTTTTGTATCACTCCCATACAGCAGGATTGTTGCTGTTTTTGTATTTTTGTAAGCCCTTTCTTTTATTTTTATGTTGTCCCTTATCTCTTGTCCATGGCTTATTTTTCTGTGAATTGGTGTCTTTCTTTGTCAGGGGTATAAAAGAGTCAATGTTTATAGATGTGCCATTCAAATACACTGTTGAGTTGAATATGTACTGGAACAGCTTAGAACAGTTCAAAGAGAGCTGGTAGGAGAAAAAAACAACTTATTTTCTCTCCTAGTGAATAATAGATAACCCTTTCAAAGAAAGCCAGCTGAAGAGATACCTCAGTGAAGTGTTTAGTGAGAATCAATAAGTTCCAGAAATCAAGTGTTGTTGGAGCTGCATTCATCTCGATAAGTGGGATGTATTCTATCTTGGACTTGTGCTGTAGAGATGGTGGAAAGGCTTTAGGCTGTCAGGTGAAATACTCACTGCAGGATTCCTATCCTCTGATCTGCTGTTATAACAACAATATTTATATGGCTGATCCAGTTCAATTTCTGGTCAGTGGTAATCTCTAGGATGTAAATCATGGAAAATTCTGTGATCATAATGCTATGAAATGTCGATGAATGATGTTTAAATTGTCTTGTTAGAGATGGCCATTGCTTTGTACTTGTGTGGTGCACAAATGTTACTTGCCATTTGTCAGTCAAACCTCGATACTGCTTTGACATGAACTTTTTTTTTTAATCTGAGGAGGTATGATTGGTGCTGAACATTGTGCAATCACCTGCGAACATCCCCAGATCTGACTATACGATGGAGGAAAGGTCATTGATGAAGCAGCTGAAGGTGGTTGGACTTAGAGCACTACCCTGACCAATTAATACTGTTGTGGTGCAATGGTAATGTCTCTGCCACTGGACCAGGCAGCCCACGTTCAATTCTTTCTACTCCAGAAGTATGTAATAACAGTCATGAACAGGTTGATTAGAAAATATTTACCCTGAGGAACTCCTGCTGAGTTAACCTGAGGCTGAGATGACTGTGGTTGCTGCGGATCAGTCATCTTTCTTTGTGTTATGTCTGACTTCAAAGAGTGGAGACGTCTCCCCAGTTTCCATTGATTCTACTTTTGTCAGGGCTTCTTAATTCCACACTTGGCCAAATCTGGCTTTGATGACAAGAGGACAGTCTCTCTCACCTCACCACTGCAGGTCAGCTGTTTTGTCCATATTTGGACCAAGGCTGAATTGATGTCTGGACTTGAGTGGCACTGACAACCTAAATTGAGTGTTAGTGAGCATTTTGTTGCTCATGAGTGCAGCTTGATAGCACTCTTAATGATTCCTTCCTAATGGAGCTGTGATTGACTGGGTTGGATTTGTCTCCCTTCTTGTGTGGAGGACTACCTGGACACTTGTCCACATTGCCAGATAGATATCTGAATTGGAGCTGTACTGGAATAGCTTAGAACAAGTCAAAGAAAGCTAGTAGGATAAAAACAACTCCTTTTCTCTCCCCGTGAATAATAGATAAACCTTGAAAATAAATCCAGCTGAAAAGATACCTGAGTGAAGTTTTCAGTGAGAAACTCCTAATAAAGTGACTGCTCCTTTCCTGTTTCTGACTTCCTCCGCTAATGACTCAAAAAAGAAACACTCTTCAATGACCTCCCTTTCTGCAGCTGTGATATTATCCCTGATTAGCAATGCCATTCCCCACCTCTTTTACCTCCCTCCCTATTCCTTTTGAAACACGTAAACCACGGAACATCCAACAACCATTCCTGCCCCTGTGATATCCAAGTCTCTGCAATGGCCACAACATTGTAGCTCCAAGTACTAATCCATGCTATAAGTTCATTACCCTTATTCCTGACACTTCTGCATTAAAATAGACACACTGACTGCAACTTTGTCCTATCAACTGTATCCTTCCTCACAGACTCTCTACATGATGTATCTGCCTGTTCACCAGTACATCTTATATACAGTATAGTACATACGGCTGCTACAATGCGTTAATGAAGGAAGGTGTGCACATTTAATGTGGTGTCAATCAAAGGGCAACTTTGTGCCGGGTGGTCAATCATAAGCGTCTTGAGAGCTTTTGGAGCTCAACTCCATGCTTATGTTTATCAAATAAGCTAGGCATGTGGAGTGTATTCCAGCACTTTTTGTTTTACTTTGTAGATGGTGAACAGGCTTGGGGAAGTCAGGAGGTGAGTTACTTGTCACAGAATTTTCTAACCTCTGACTTGCTGCTATGACTACAGTACTTATTGTGACTCATCCAGTTAAGTTTCTGGTCAGTGGTAAACCCCAGGATACTTTTAGTGGTGAGTTTAGTGATAGGAATGCTGTTAATTGTCAAGAACAAATGGTTGCCATCTTTTGTTGGCGATGTTTATTGTGTAGATCTTGCTGATATAGGCAAAGATTACTTTAGTATCGGAGGGGCCCCAAATCATCTTGAAATACTGTTCAGTCATCAACAACCATCCCCATTTCTGACTTTGTGATTAGGGGATGGCTATTGATGTAGCTCAAGGTGATTGGACCTAAAGTGGAAATTGACGTTCCCCACCCAATAAGCACTGTTTGGTCCTTGCCCCCCTTGATGCTTCTACCAGTTATTTTTCAACCATAAGAAGTACCAGTTCATAGGTGATTAGCAGGAGGATGGCAGTTTGTGACAATCAGGAGTGCATTTCTGTGTCCATGCTTGAACTAATGCAATGAGATTGCATATTGAATTGTCATTGTTGAGGACTGCTGGACCCTGCTGGTTCCCAACTGTAGAACATTGTGCTCCTCCTATGGTGAATCCAGGGGTTGGTTAGCTCAGTTGTCTTGATGGCTGGTATTCAATGTAGGGTGACACCAACAACATTGGTTCAGTTCCTGTACAGGCCGAGGCCATCATGAAGCCCCTGCCCTTTCAATCTCACCCCATGCCTGAGGTGAGGCAACCCTCAAGTGAAATTCATTACCAATCATCTCTCTTGAATGAGAGCATCATCTCTGGAACTGAGGTAACTTGCATCATCATCATAGGGATGGCAGTCGTGGTGTCAGGGACAGCTTGCTGTGAGATATAATTCAGTTCAGTATAACTGTCTCTTTCCATTTTGGCATAAGCCAGGTTTACAGGGTCTAGATTTGCCACTGAATCAATGAAACCTGGAATTAACAATGTTTCATTTGTACTTGCCTTTCTCTTGTGGTTTAGAACAACAGAAGCAGATTTCCTTCTTCAAAAGACATTAATGTATCAAATCAGTTTTTGTAACAAATGACTACTGGGAGTAATTTTGAATTTTAGATGATCAATTATTGAATTTAAATTCCACACAGAGTCTGCAGCAAATTTTAGAAGTTTACAGTTGAATTTGGGTTGGCAATATCTAATGCCATAACTCACTATTGAATTTCTTGAAATTAATGTTCTGTAAATTTCTTCCTTAATTGATCTACAGGTAAATTGGATTAGTTTGTTTGGTTTTCCTTTAGAGTTTTTTTTCCAAAGTGGACAATGTCCTTTTGCTTTGCCATTGTCAAAGATGCCTATCAAACAACCAAAATAGCAATATTTATTTGAAGTATTTGCTGTGATTTTTTTTTTCATTTTTCCGTCTTCAGCAGTTTAATTTCACAAATCAAAGCTTAATTAACAGGCCCATTTTTAATTATTATGGGAAATGCTATGTTAGAGCTTCAGTTTTTGAGGGGATCAAGTATTGTATGAAAGTTCAATTCACAGCCAGTGAGTTGGTTGTTCATGTTTAAGATTTATTTCATGACTGTTACTGAAAAAAAGACCACAATCAATGAAGATAGACAACTGCACCTCCTCTACGATAACACTCAACACTGGAGCCGCCCATGGACCGGTCTCCAACCCCTGCTCTACTCCTTGTACACTCACGACTGTGTAGCCAGATTCCGAATGAACGTCATCGACAAGTTTGCTGACAACACCACCGTGGTAGGATGGATATTGGACCTTGGAGGTCAGGTTCTTAGTTCCTTGAAAGTGGCATCCCAGGTAGAGAGGATAGAGAAGGTGGTGTTTGGTATGCTTGTCTTTATTGATCATTACATTGAGTATAGGACTTGGGAGGTCATGTTGGGACTGTACAGGACATTGGTTAGGCCACTTTTGGAATTCTGGTCTCCCTACTATAGGAAGGATGTTGTGAAACCTGAAAGGGTTCAGAAAACATTTACAAGGATGTTGCCAGTGTTGGAGGGTTTCAGATATAAGGAGCTAAATAGGCCGGAGCTATTTTCCCTGGGGAATCGAAGGCTAAGAAGTGACCTTATTGAGGTTTAAAATCATGAGGGGCATGGATAAGATAAATAAACTAGGTCTTTCCACTGGGGTGGGGGATAGGTTTAAGGTGATGGGGGAGGATTTAAAAGTGATCCAAGGGACAACTTTTTCACGCAAAGGATGGTGTGTGTATGGAAAGACGTGCTAGAGGAAGTAGAGCAGGCTGTTACAATGGCATTTAAAAGGCATCTGGATGTGTATATGAATAGGAATGGTTTAGAGGTATTTGCGCCAAATGCTGGCAAATTAGATGAGGTTTATTTAGGATATCTGGACAGAAGGGTCTATTTTCACGCTGTACAACTGACTAATTGACCAGCTGATCAATATGCTTCCCAGTGGCTGCATGACCACGCAACTTAGAGAGAATCTGTCTTTGCAATCTCCTTCAACCATACAACGTTCTGTATTCCTCCAATTCTGGTCTCTAGTGCATATCTTCTTTTAGTGAGAAGTGGCAGATGGAGTTTAATTCAGATAAATGTGAAGTGCTGCATTTTGGGAAAGCAAATTCTGGGGATTTATCTACTTTCATGAGTTTTAAGAACAGATTACAGCACCTCTTCTTCTGTAATGAGGACTCTTCTCAAGATATCAACATTTATTTCCCAAATTTCTTCACTTCCATGTCTTTCTCAACTGGAAATACTGCAGTAAAATATTAGATTTGTGACTCATCCATATTTTGTTTGAAAAAGAAATGGAAATTTCTAAATGTGAGACATTTGGAGGTGATACACGGGATACGATCCATGGTCCTGACTTTACTCTGGATTGTCCTTTGTCCTTTTCCACTGTCTCCCTAAACCATGTGATACAATGATCACTCTTCTCTAAATGTCGTCTCACTGACACTTGATCTACCTGAGCCTCCTCATTCCCAAGATCCAGGTCTAGCAAAGCCTCCATTCCCATTGGACTGGAAACATACGGCTGGAGAAAAATCACCTGAGCACACTCTCACAACTCTGGCCCTCTCTGCCCTTCACACTGCTGCTATCCCACTCTATATTCTGGTAATTAAAGTCCCCCTAATGTTTGCACTTCACTGTAAACTCCTTCCAGGTTTGTTCCTCTCCATCCTTCCCATTAGCTGGTGACCAACAGACTGCACTGAAAAAACTGATTGCACCTTTTTGTTCCTTATCTTGAACCAAATCGATTCTGTCCTTGACCCCTCTGGGACATCCTCTTTCTTGAGCTCTGCTCCGATCTCCTTAACCAATCCCACACCTCTCACCCTTTCCCCCCTTTCCTAGCTTTCCTGAATGCTTTGTATCCAGGAATATTGAACACTCAGTCCTGTCCTCATTTCAGCCTCATCGTTTACAGTAACAACATCAGAATTCCGCTTAGCAATCTGTGTCTGTTACTCTCCAATCTTATTTGTTTCTATAAATGATGAACAATGACAAACCCTGAACCAATCCTTTTGCCACATCGCTGGTCACAGTCTTTCAGTCTGAATAATAATCTTCTACCACCACTCTCTGTCTCCAACCATCAAACCAATTTTGTACCAATTGGCTTACTCTCCCTGGATCCCATTTGATCTAACCTTACTAACCAGTTGTCCATGTGTGCAGTCCCAGACAGTCAACCGGATTTAGAATTTATTACTCTCTCCCTCACTCTGACTTTGCCCAAGAAGTTACTATTCCTTATTCTCGTGTATCTATCTCCCAGGATTCTGTCTTCCTTGGTGTTCCTCCCTGATATTACCTCCTGGTTCCCTCAGACCTGCCAAATTGGTTTAATCCCTCTCCAACAGCACAAGCAAGTCACACCACGAGAAGCTCAATTCCTGCTCTGTTCAGGAGCAACCCATCCAGTCTATAGAGGTCGCATCTCCCCTGGAATCATTCCCAATGTCCAATATCTCAAACCGTCCCTCCTGGACCATCTTTTCAGCCTCACATTCACCTGTCTTATCCTTCTATTCCTATTCTCACTTGCATTGGTCGCTGGGAGTTATCCCGAGATTCTTACTTTTGAGCTCCTGCTGCTAATTTCTTCCCAAGCTCCCTAAATTCTGACTGCAGGACTACATCCCTTTCCTCCCTCTGTCACTGGGACCGATGTGGACCATGATTGCTGCCTGTTCCCCCTCTCCCCTCAGGGTGCTCTACAGCAGCTCAGTGACATCCTTGACCCTGGCATCAGGGAGACAACACACCATCCTGGATTCCCATCTGCAGCTGCACAAACACCTATCGATTGTCCTCACTCTCGAATCTCTTCTCACTATCGCTCTTCCAGTCTTCCTTGTGCCCCTTCTGTACAGCTGAGCCCCCCTACCACCACCGTGGTGTCATAGACTTCGCTCTGGCTGCACTCCCCAGATGAACCATCATTCTCATCAGAATTCCAAACTGAATCCCGATTGGAGAGAGTGATGCACTCAGGGGATTCCTGTACTAGCTGCCGGATCCTCTTGGATTGTCTGCTGCTCCCCCATTCCCTCTCTCCCTGCATACTCTGAAGCTACAGGGTGACCACATCTAGAAGCGTGCTCTCCATGGAGCTCTCAGCCTCACGGACTCTCCGCACTGACACCAGCTGCTGCTCAAGCTCCGAAACCTGGAGCTCCAACTGCTGTCACTGACCTCACATCCTGTACTCATGGTATTCCAGGAGCTGGGAAGTATCCTGAAGTTCCCACATGGAACAAGATGAACCTCTCTCCATTCCCTGATTACCTCTTGGCAAAGTTCTGATGACAAACAGCTCCAGCAGGGCTCACAATCCAGTGCTTTCAGTGTTCGTGGGTTTTGCAGAGTCTCTTCAAAAAAACATCAGAATTAGGCCATTCACCCCATCAAGTCTTCTGTGCCATTTGGTCATTTGCTGATGTGTTTCTCAAGACCATTGTCTTGCCTTCTTCCCATTATGTTTGATTGCCTTGCCAGTCAAGAACCTATCAATGTCTGTCCTAAATACACTCAATGACTTCACCACCACAGTAATGGGTTATCCTTTAACTCTGCGGCTGTGCCCACTGGCCCAATTTTCCCTTCCTTGTGGAAACATCTTCTCCACGTCCACTCTATCCAGGTCTCTCAGTATTCTGTAAGTTTCAATGTGATCTCCCCATGTCCTTCTCAACTCCATCAAGTACATAGCCAGAGTCCTCAAACGCTCCTCATCAGACCAGGCTATCACTCCCAAGGTCATTCTTATAAACTTCCTCTGGACCTCCTCCAATGCAAGCACATCCCTCCTTAGATATGGGTCCCAAAACTGTTCACAATATTCCAAATACAGTCTGACCAGAGTCTCATACAGCCTCAGCAGGACATACCTGCTCTTATATTCTAACTCAGTTGAAACGAATGATAACATTGCATTTGTCTTCCTCATTGCTAACTGAACCAAAATGTTCACCTTCAGAGTGACCTGAAAGAGGATTTCCAAGTCCCTTTGTACTTGAGAATTCTGAATTTCCCCATTTAGAAAACAGTTTGAGTTTCTATTCTTCCAACCTAAGGGCATAACCTCACACTTTCCCACATTGTATTACATCAGCCACTTCTTTGCCCACTCTCTGAGCCTTTCCAAGTCCTTCTGCAGCCTCCCTGCTTCCTCAACTCTGCCTGTTCCTCCCCTCATCTTTGTGTCATCAGCAAATTTACCAACAATGCCCTCAGCTCCTTTTTCCAGATCGTTAATACATAATTAATTTTTACATGAATAGTTGAGGTCCTAACACTGCCCCCTGCTGAACTGCATGAGGCACCAGCTGCCATCCTGCAAAAGACCCACTTATTTCCACTCTCTATCCATGCCAGTACCGGGCCCCAAGCCCCCTGGGCTTTTATGTTATTCAGCAGCCTCCTGTGTGGCAACTTGTCAAAGGCCTTCTGGAAATCCAAATAGATCATGTCCATTGGCTCTCCTTTGTCTAACTTGTCATTAACTACTATTACTATATCGAATTCCAGCTTCTCCCTCTCGAACTGCAGGGTGAATTCTAACACATTATGGTCACTGCCCCCTCAGGGTTCATTCACCTTCAGCTCCCCAATCTGGGCTGCCTCATTACACATCACCGAATCCGGAATTACCTGTTTCTTAGGGGCTCTTCCACAAACTGTTCCAAAGGAGCCTCTCGTAGACATTCCATTAATTCCTTTCCTTGAGATCCATTCCCAGCCTGATTTTCCTAGTCCACCTGCATATTGCAGTCCCCA
>NW_025215126.1:48040-51197 GCF_004010195.1 Chiloscyllium plagiosum | reverse complement strand
GATTGTTCTCCACAGATACTGCCAGATCTGCCAAAATTTTTCATCAATTTTTGTTTTTGTTGTCCACTGATTCAGCCTTGTCCACTCTCTACTGATCACATCCTCGAAACCTTCCAGAAGATGTGTCAGGCCTGATTTTCCTTTCGTAAATCCATGCTGACTTGGACTGATCCTGTCACTGCTTTCCAAATGCTCGGTTATTGTATCGTTAATAACTGATTCCGGTGTTTTCCTCATGTATAATTCCTCATTTTCACTCTCCCTCCTTTTATTAAGAAGTGGAGTTATATTGGATACTGTCTAGTCCATTGGATCTCTGTCAGAGTCAACAGAATGCCAGAAAATGATCACCAATGTGCCCACTATTTCTACACCCACTTTCATAAGGACTCTGAGTTGCAGAGCATCAGGCCGTGGGGACATATTAAGTTTTGATAGCATCAGCTTCTCCAAGACCATTTCCTGACTAACAAGGATTACCTTCAGTTCCTCCTTCACACTTGACCCTCTATCCCCTTGCATTTCCTTTCAATAGGATGTGCATCCTTGGATATTTAGTTCCTAGCCCTGATCCCCTTGCAGCCACGTCCCTGCACTACAGGCTCATTTACCTTGTTTCATATACTCGATGCATCTAAGTACAACACCCTCAGTCGTGCATTAACTGCCTCCTTCTCATAGTTATCTCCTTTAGAATTCATAGAATCCCTACAGTGTGGAAGCAGGCCATTCAGCCCAGATTGACCCTTCAAATAGCGTCCCACCCACCCTGCAATTCCCATGGATAATCCTCCTAACCTACACATCTTTGTGACAATGGGAGGAAACCCAAGTAGACACGGAGAGAATGTGTAAACTCCACACAGACAGTCAGTTGGAATTGAGTCTGTGTCCCTGGAGCTGTGAGACAGCAGTGCTAACCACTGATCTACCATTCCACCCTTCAGTGCCTCAAGTTCGATTCCTGATCCTTTCCATATTCTCTATCCTATTACTTGGTCTGGATGCTTTAATAAAGTGTCCTGAGCCCCTACGTTCTTTAATTAGTTTAAATTCATCGGAAGCTTGATTTACCTTGGTTTGTGTGGTACCACTTTGTCTACATTATTCCGAATGGTTCGTACGTTAAGAGACAAAGCCTTTAAGTTTGTTCTAGTATTGAGCTTCCCTGCACTTTTAAGTTTCCTCAGTACAATATGACATTCACAATACTCTGTCCCTTTCCTTTTATTTTCTAGTAACAATCAATCCCATTACTACCCAGTAATCCTACTTTCCCCTTTAACTTTCATTTTCTCCTTTTCCATCCAACTGTTCCAGTTACTTTTGCTTTGAATCATATTCAGGCTGATACATATTCCTGAACAAACGTCACTCAAAATGTTCCTTGGTTCATTGTTGCTTGTGGGATCTTGCTGTGTACAATCTGGCTTCCACATTTCCTTCATTACAACAGTGACCTCATTTCAAAAAAATCCCACACTGTCTGCAAATGTCTTTGGGACAGCATGGATCTTTCTTTTCTTTGGATGAACTGGGAGTCTTTCAGATGTGAAAGCTGCCGTTCCAATATTGCACAGTCCTCCTCCTGAACTACAGTTTCTGCTTTGTCCCTCTCTTTTGTGAAAACAGACCGGAAGTTTTCAGGAGGAACCATTGCTCCATCTCCCACCACTGCACACAAGTTCCCTTCCTGCTCTCGAATGGCCCTCATACATTCCTTCATTCTGTTGTTCTTTTTGTGCCAATAAAACATCATTGGGATTTCCCGGAATTCATTTGGACACATTTCATCCTGTCAGCTCTTTGCTTTCCTCAGGTCCTGGTAAATTTCACCCCTGCATTTTGTCTTTCAGCCCACTATTACCCAATCCCTGCCCAGTTCAGTAAAATGGTTTGTTCCCAATTGAAAACTTTTCCACTTGTTCCGTGGTTCTCCATTTCCATCCCTCCTCTCAATCTCACTCAGTTCTGATCACTGTCACTCAAATGCTCCCCCAATGATAGCCCTTCCAGCTGCTCACATTCATTCCATAAATGATGGTCCAAAACTCTCCCTTCTTTTTCACCATCACCTTCTCAGGGGCAATTAGGGATGGGCAATAAATGCTCGCCCTGCCAGTGACACTCACATCCCAAGAAGCAATTTTAAAAGGCCCTGTCCTTTTATTTGGTTTGTTAGGTATTGACTACAAATGTTCAAATGGATTATTTTGCCAGTGAATGTTCAGAGTCGAAATCCCTTTGAATAGCAGGGATTAAAATTGTTTGTCTTGTCTTTTAGGCCGTGAGAACTCTCAGCCCAAGCTGACCCTGCTGCCCCCCCTCCCCGGAGCAGGTCAATGCCAAGGGCACTGCACCCTGGTGTGCCTTGCCAATCACTTCTATCCCGATGAGCTGGAGGTGCAGTGGAAGAAGGACTGAGCAGTCATTTCGGGCGGGGTTCAGACCAGCAACTACTTGTGAGCTTCGGACAGCACCTACAGTGTCAGCAGCCTGCTGACCCTCTCTGGGTCTGACTGGGAGTCTAACGCTCGCTTCTCCTGTGCCCTCACCCACGTGACCCTCACCTCTCCCCTGAGCAAGAGCATCAGGAGATCAGAATGTGTGTCGAGTGTTGGAGACAGTCCACAGAGGAGACACAACTTTAAACAGAACAGGGCTGAGCTGGCCGGACAAAGGTCATGGTCAGCACTGAATTTCAACTCTCTTCCTTCTTGGGATTGGCTCAGAGACACGTCTGAGGTTCAAGGGTTAAGGCAGGTCTTTGGGATAATCAAAAACAAGCTTTACTCTGTATCAAACCCGATGCCCCCTGTTCTAGGAGTGTTTGATTGGACAGTGAAGACTAGAGATGCCAAGTAAAACCTCTCGAAGATGCTGAAAACTGTCAGCTGTACAAAACAATGTGAACCTCAGAAGTCTCTGCTTCAGTAAACCAGATCTCCTTCCTGCTCATGCACCAGTTCCAATTTAAGCTTCTGTCACTGTTTAAAAGGACAGGATTCTTATGTCATTGAGAAAATCTCCACAAATGTTTTCCTCAAGCTCCATTCTGGCTGTGAATTTGTGCAGCTTCCTCTGTCTGGGCTGTTAATTGCAGTCTGTTTTCTGTCAATGTCAATCTGGAAAAAGGAATAAAGATGAAGAAGATTCA
>NW_025215126.1:42588-47604 GCF_004010195.1 Chiloscyllium plagiosum | reverse complement strand
TACTCAGAATAACAATTCTACAGGGTTTGAGAAATAAATATTCCATAAATTAGACCTGGGTTTTCTTTCCTCTTCAAATGGGACGGAATTGCCCCGTGTGTCCATAGGGTCAGATTGAGAATGTTCAGTCCGGGGGCATCTGGGAGTCACGGCTGGGGAGGACCATCAATGATAAATCTTCTGCTGTCATATTCTGTAGCCCCTGGGCCATCTCAGTGAGGATCATCCAGGGCTCAGGGTGGATTCCAGAGCAGCTCATTGTCCTGACTGTTGTGTTCCTCAGTCCACATGTGGCTCCAGCAATCTCACTCCATGGCTCTAGTATCAGTGGGAACCCATGGGGCTGAAATCTTATCCAAACAGACCCTCACACAGTGGGGAGGCTGCTGGTGGCTCAGAAACCCATTGGATTTAGTCACAGATTCCACTGTCGCTCTTTCATTCAAACACAGCATTAGCACACTGACACCACATTCAGAGGATAATCCTGAGATGGGGCAAGTTTGATTCTTGATTCCAATGTGAGGACATGGGGTCTGGGTGTGAAATGTCCAGTCTGAAACTGGTACTTTATAATGATGAATAGAAACTGTTGTTAGAATAAAGTCAGGTGTTGATGGGAGTGAGGAATATCTCAGTGATCTTTAGATTAGATTACTTACAGTGTGGAAACAGGCCCTTCAGCCCAACAAGTCCACACCGCCCCGCCAAAGCGCAACCCACCCATACCCCTACATTTACCCCTTACCTAACACTAACGGGCAATTTAGCATGGCCAATTCACCTGACCTGCACATCTTTGGACTGTGGGAGGAAACCGGAGCACTCGGAGGAAACCCACACAGACACGGGGAGAACATGCAAACTCCACACAGTCAGTCGCCTGAGGCGGGAATTGAACCCGGGTCTCAGGCGCTGTGAGGCAGCAGTGCTAACCACTGTGCCACCATGCCGCCCACAAATCTGTCTCCAGAATCCACAGATGGTACACATCCTTCTGTCAGACCCTGAAGGCTAGAATCAGCTCCTCGACATCCTATATTTCTCTATCTTTCCCAGAAAAGGTGAAGTATTCTCTGCCTCTCTGAGACAGGACATTTTAAAAAGGGCTGTGGGAAGGGAACAGTTGACTCTCAATGACAAAGCCAATGGAAGGATGTGGAGCTGGCTCTGTGAAATGTTAGGGCACAGAGGATGACACCAGAAGCAATTCAATGTTGTCGCTCTCTCCTTTGAAATTGCAAAACTGGTAACAATTACTTTTTGCTCACAATTTCTCCCCTTGTATTCGATCCACGTGCCTTTCTTGTTTTGCTTCTTTTGACTTCAGTCTGTGGGTAGTTCCATCAAAACCCAATCTCCTCATACTCATCCAGGCCCCTGAAGAGATTAGAGACAAATAAAAAACTGCAAATGCTGGAATCCAAGGTTGACAAACAGGAGGCTGGGAGAACACAGCAAGCCCAGGCAGCATCAGGAGGAAGAGAAGTCGACGTTTTGGGTATAACCTTTCTTCAGGAAGTGAGGCGGGTGGGTGTTGGGGAGCTACAGATAAAGGGAGTGGTGGGGGCAGGGTGGTTAGATGGGGATAGGTGGAGACAGGTAGAGGATAGGACCTGGTTGGTCAAGGGGATGGATGATTCCAGATTCATCTCTCCCATCGACCATTCAGGTCAATCTCTCTATCTTTCTCAACTATCCCCACCTCACCACCTTGCTCCAACCCACCCCTTTATCTGCAACTCCCCTCACACCTATCCCCCCTTCCTGAAGAAGAGTTACACCTGAAATGTCGACCCCTGAAGAGATTAGATGAGGTTATTTCACTGAATTAAATCATCGAGCCCATCAATCCTGAGAACAGATTCCAGCATTGGAGTCATATTTCCTGTTTGCAAATGTAAAGTGTCTCTCAGGCTGAAAGAAGGAAGCTTTCAATTGAGAAATGAGTGAGCTTAACCCAGATCCTGAACAACAGCACAACAGAATGGAGTGATATAAATCAGAAACAGGAAAAATGCAGGATAGCATATATACTGCAGCTCACACTGAGTGCAGCCAGAACAGAGGGGAATGCTGGGAGGTTTGGTCAGTGTGGGAGTTTGGTGAACTGGGGGAAGGAGTCTACCTTTGCTTTTTCAAACTGATTTGGAACTGTCACTTCAGCTGCTGGGAGCCTGCACACGCATTTGGTTTGAATGAAAGAAAATGATAAACAAGAAAATAGGAATCAGGGATTTGTTTAGTTTGAGGGGCTGTATAAATAGACTGCTTCAGGACATGTGCATTAGGGGAGGTTAATAAATGGAAAGTATTGAAACTTCAAAACAGAATGAGGACAATTACTTGCCCTGCTCCCTTCACACTGTCTCCTTTTTCACCAAAACAAAGCCCCAGAAATCTCTCATACACTGGAAGCAATCTGTTATCAAACACTGTTTACAATGTGAGGTGAACGCGAATAAAAGCAATTTTTAAGCTTTGCTGGTGAAACTTGAAAGATATTTTGAAATAGCTTCTTCCTAATCCCTACAAATTGAACAAATCTTCTTTTGTGAAACTGTAGCTTTGCAATCTTCCCCCCTCTGTGTTGCACCGTGCAAATCAATCACTTCAGGAGACCTCACGGTTAAGATTAAAGGTGCCAGGAACAAGGAAATATTTCTCAATGCTGTTTGGATGTGACGTTAAACTGAGAGCACCACCTTTTCTGGATGCACATTCCACGTTTTCAACACCCTCTGTTGTTTTGAAAAACAGTCGCCTGTGATTCAAATGTAAATATTATTTTCATATGTCTTTGATTTACTTGCTTCCTTATACTAATAATGACACGTGGTTATTATGGTTGAAGTACAAGATTAGATTCCCTACAGTGTGGAAACAGGCCCTTCAGCCCAACAAGTCCACACAGACACTTGGAAGAGTAATCCACCCAGAACCATTTCCCCTCTGATGCACCCAACACTACAGGCAATTTTAGCACGGCCAATTCACTTAACCTGCACACCTTTGGACTGTGGGAGGAAACCCACACAGACATGGAGAGAATGTGCAAACTACACACAGTCTGTGTCTATCTGTCTGACTTGATCCAAGTGAATGCTGCAAGCTTCCTGCCTTCATACCGCAGTTCCCACTGTCCTATTAAAACCTATTCCATATCATCAATCAGGGTAACAGGTGTGCAGACCTGTTGGTCTGGCCTGATCCAACTTCAGTTATCCAGTTTTCCCAGCAGGCCATTCAATTGGCCAATGTTGTTTTCAGAATCCCAAAAGAGCCTGTAATTTCTTTAAAAAGGGACAAGATAGCAGACGATAACATATCCCTCCCAGATCGTCTCAACACCTTCTATGCTCGCTTTGAGCAGAATTTCGATGGAGAGGTAACACCTATTCCAACAAGTCCTAATGAACCTATCCCAACAGTCACTGCATCAGAGGTCAGATCAGTTTTCCTTCGTGCGAATCCAAGGAGAGCAATGGGACCAGATGGAGTACCAGGCCGTGCACTCAGGGCATGCGCAGACCAACTGGCAGAGGTCTTCTCGGACATCTTCAACCTCACCCTGCAGCAGGCCACTTGTCCCTGCCTGCTTCAAGAGGGCCAACATTATCCCTGTGCCTAAGAAGGCTCGTGCAGCATGTCTCAATGACTACCGCCCTGTGGCCCGAACCTTGGTGGTCAGGAAATGCTTTGAAAGGTTGGTCATTGCATTAATCAACACCAGCCTCCCCATTACTCTTTGACCAACTCTAATTTGCCTATCGGACCAACAGATCCACGTCAGATGCCATATCACTTGCCCTTCACTCCTCCCTAGAACATCTTGACACCAAGAATAGCTTTGTAAGACTCATTGACTACAGTTCTGCCTTCAACACTATATTCCCTCGAGACTGATTATTAAACTTAGTGTTCTCAGACTGAGCCTCACTCTTTGTAACTGGATCCTCACTTTCCTGACCCACAGGCCATAATCAGTGAAGACAGGGGACAATATTTCATCCTCACTAACACTTCAACACTGGAGCCCGCCGAGGGGTGTGTACTCAGTCCCCCACTGTACTCACTCTATACCCACGGCTGCATCGCCAAATACCAGACAAATGGCAGTTATAAATTTGCTGATCACATCACCACAGTCGATTGAATCTCAGATAGTGACAAATTGGTCACAGACGGGGAGGTGGAAGACCTTGAAAAATGCTGCACTGAGAACAACCTAGCTCTCAATGCCGGCAAAACCAAGGAACTCATTATTGACTTTCGGTGGGATGTTACTCATGCCCCGCTACACACTAACAGCACAGAGGTGGTACGCGTGGAGAGTGTCAAGCTCCTGGGAGTGGTCATCCACAACAAGCTTTCTTGGACTCTTCATGTGAACGCACTGGTTACAAAGGCCCAGCAATGTCTCTTCTTCCTCAGGTAGCTGAGGGAATTTGGCATGACGGAAAATACCCTTGCCAACTTTTATAGGTGCACCATCGAGAGCATTCTGTCTGGATGTATTACTTCTTCAAGGCAGGCATCCTTGCAAGATGAAGGGCTTTTGCCCGAAACGTCGATTTTGCCTGTCCTCGGATGCTGCCTGAATTGCTGTGCTCTTCCAGCACCACTGATCCAGAATCTGGATGTATCACTACCTGGCATGGTACTGTACCATTCAAGATCAGAGACGGATACAGAGAGTGGTGAACTCCGCTGGACAATCACAAAGGTCAACCTCCCATCTATAGAATCCATCTACCGGGCCCGCTGTCAAGAAAAGGCTGCCAGCATTCTCAAAGATCCATCCCACTCTGGCAATGTTTTGCTACAACCTCTGACCTGGGTGTATGTAACACTAATGCTCCTGCTAAGGGCCTGAACATAATCTAGCAGGGCAGTGGCAGCAAATCCCGGTGCATACCAGGACTGCGTTAAAGTGTGCATCATGTCCCTCTTGCCCATGTGGCCAATGCCATGGGCTGCGAGGGGTCAGTGAGTGTAGGTGGGCTCTTGGGCAAA
>NW_025215126.1:17602-30486 GCF_004010195.1 Chiloscyllium plagiosum | reverse complement strand
TTTTTGTGATTTATGCATGAGGGCTCCCAAAATCTCGCAGACTGCAGAAAGCTGCAGCACATTCTCCATTTAAGTATCCAGTTCTTCTATCCTTCCTGCCAAAATCCATATCCTCATTTCCACATAATATTCTAGCTACCACTCACTCACTTAACCAGCTTAATGTCTCACTGCACATTGTGTCATCCTCAACTCACCTATCTTGGAGTCATCCACAAATCTGGCTACAATACATTAATTTTCTTCACCCAAATCATATATAAGGTACCATGAATAGGCTACTTAAGAACTCATTGTGTTGGGAGTTAGTTTATTAGCATTGATAGAGCGTTGGCTAACTTATGGAAGACAAAGATTGCACTTTCAGGACAGTAACGTGTAACTAATACAGTGCCACAGAATTAGTGCTGAGTATATCCACACACACACATATTTATTGCTCCAGCACTGATCCTACGGCATTGTACTAGTTACAGGTTATCAGCCTGAAAATGCAATCTTTGTCTTCTATAAGTTAGCCAACCTTCTACCCATGCTAATAGACTAACCATGACTTCTTATCTTAAGTGGCCTATGCATGGTACCTTATCAAATGCCTTCTGGAAATACAAATACATTAGATCCACTCTTCCCTCTTTAGCTATCGTGCTTGTTACCTTCTCCAAGAATTCCTATACATCTGTCAGGCATGATTGTTCCTTCATGATCAAGCAGAGCAGCATGGCTTCATATTACATATTTCTAAATGCTTTGTGATTTCACATTTTATACTGGATGTAATGCTTTCCAGTATAACAGATATTAAACTAACTGGTTTACAGTTCTCAATTTTGTAGGCCCAATCCCTTTTTGAAATAAGGTGTTACTTTTGCAGATTTCTAATCGTCTGGGACATTTCCAGATTCTAAGGATTCTTGAAATACAGATCTGGCATCCTTTATACCAAATCCAAGAAACAAAAAAACTAAAAATCCCCAAACGTCTTTTGAAAATGAACCCAAATAGACCTGTCATTCAGTTCAGGCCCAAATAAACTTAAGAGTGGAGACTTCCCCACCCCCCACCCCCCAAAACAGGCCTGAACAATGTAAAAATACCCATAACAGTAAGTGTACCCTAAAACATCTTTTATCCAGAAGCCAATTGTCCCCAAAATTTTTCAGATAAAGGATTCCTACCAGTATCATTACCGGTGTATCTATTATCTCTAGATCTACTTAGAGTCAGAGCATGGAAACAGACCCTTCGGACCAACTCATCCATATTGAGCAGGCACCCCAACCCAACCTAGTGCCACCTGCCAGCACCTGGCCCGTGTCCCACTAAACCCTTACTATTCATATACCCATTCAGATGCCTTTTAAATGATGCAATTGTACTAGCCTCCACCCCTTCCTCTCGCAGTTCATTCCATACACGTACCATCTTCTGCCTGAAAAAGTTGCCCTTAGGTCTCTTGTATATCTTTCCCCTCTCACCCTAAACCTATGCCCTCCAGTTCTGGACTCCCCCACCCCATGGAAAAGACCTTGTCTATTTATCCTATCTATGCCCCTCATGATTTTATAAACCTCTATAAGGTCACTCCTCAGTCTCCAACACTCCAGGGAAAACAGCCCCAGCCAGCATGCAGTCGTGGGCGTGGGGTTAAGGCGTTGGATTAGAAATCCGTTGGGATTTCCCTGCGCAGGTTTGAATCCCATCAACTACGTTTACTGAAATTGCCAATTTTGAATGACATCCGGCAGGATAAATTCTTGATCAAACTTCAGAAAATGGTCTCAACCGTCCGTTCATTTGTTTACATTTCTGGGTGACACGGTGGCTCAGTGGTTAGCACTGCAGCCTCACAGCACCACGGACCAGGGTTCTTTTCCAGCCTCTGACGACTGTCTGTGTGGAGGTTGCACATTCTCTCCGTGTCTGTGTGGGTTTCCTCCGGGTGACCCGGTTTCCTCCCAAATCCAAAGATGCGCAGGTTAGGTGAATTGGCCATGCTTAATTGCCCAGAGTGTTCAGGGATGCGTAGGATAAGTGCATGAGCCATGGGTAAATTTAGGGGGATTTGTCTGGGTGGGATACCCTTGAGGGTTAGTATGGACTTCATGGGCTGAAAGGCCTGTTTCCACATATCAGGGATTCTAATTCTAATTCTATTCAGCTACTCCCTACAGCTCAAATCCTCCAACCCTGGCAACTTCTTTGTAAATCTTACGTGCACCGTTTCAAGTTTCACAACATCCTTCCGATAGGAAGGAGACCAGAATTACACGCACTATTCCAGAAGTGGCCCAACCAATATCCTGTACAGCCACAACATGACCTCCCAACTCATGTACTCAATACTCTGACCAATAAAAGAAAGCATACCAAATGCCTTCTTCATTATCCTTTCTACCCGTGACTCCACTTTCAAGGAGCTATAAACCTGCACTCTTTGTTCAGCAACACACCTGAGGACCTTACTATTAAGGTATATAAATCCTGCTAAGATTTGCTTTTCCAAAATGCAGCACCTTGCACTTAACTAAATTAAACTCCGTCTGCCACTCCTCAGCCCATTTGCCCATCTGATCAAGATCCCTTTGTATTTCGCTGTCTACTACACCTCCAATTTTGATGTCATCTGCAAACTTATTAACTATACCTCTTATACTCACATCCGAATTATTTAAATAAATGATGAAAAGTAGTGAACCCAGCAGCGATTCTGGTGGCACATCACTGGTCACAGCCCTCCACCACCACCCTCTGTCTTCTACCTTCGAGCCAGTTCTGTAACCAAATGGCTAGTTCGCCCTGTATTCCATGTGATCTAACCTTGTTAACCAGTCTCCCATGAGGAACCTTGTTGAACGCCTTATTGAAGTCCATATAGATCACGTCCACCGCTCTGGCGTCAACAATCCTCTTTGTTACTTCTTCAAAAAACTCAATCAAATTTGAGAGACGTGATTTCCCATGCACAAAGCCATGTTGACTATCCCTAATCAGTCATGCCTTTTCAAATACATGTACATCCTGTCCCTCAGGATTCCCGCCAACAACCTGCCCACCACCGACATCAGGCTCACCGTGAGAATGTGTTTAGGGTATGCTTCCAATATTGTTAAATGGCTCTACATAATGAATGCTTTTCTACCTTGTTAACCAATTACCTTTGTCTCCAGCACTCCATTGTTAACTGCAAGTTCTTATCTGATCTGAGTCATGCTCCACTGAACCTCTTGTTTCATGAAACTCAGAACTACCTGCTTATACCCTTATACAGGGCGAACTAGCTCGAAGGTAGAAGACAGAGGGTGGTGGTGGAGGGCTGTTTTTCAGACTGGAGGCCTGTGATCAATGGTGTGCCACCAGAATCGGTGCTGGGTTCACTACGTTTCATCATTTATATAAATAATTTGGATGTGAGCATAAGAGATATAGTTAATAATTTTGCAGATGACACCAAAATTGGAGGTGTAGGGGACAGCGAAGAAGGTTACCTCCCATTTACAAAGGGATCTTGACCAGATGGACCAATGGGTTGAGGAGTGGCAGATGAAGTTTAATTTAGTTAAGTGCAAAGTGCTGCATTTTGGGAAAGCAAATCTTAGCAGGACTTACATTGAACAAATCTAGATTGCTGTTAAGTCTTTCTCTTTTAGGGTGGGTTGCAGGTTTCGGTTCATTAATATGCAAATCCCTGAACTTCTTTCAAGTCACATTCTCGAGATAACTAAGGTTTTATCCAAAAAGGTGACATCTCAGCCCAGACAATGCATTAAAGGTGTGAGGTTAGAGTTTGCATCCCAACCTTGAGTCAGATTGGTTCTACCTCCAAAGTAGGTATTTATAAAATGTTAAATGAATTGACTGTCTGCAGATTGTATGCTTTTTGAACAAATTGGAATGCGCTTGCAAATACAATTCTGCAAATGCAAATTTATCCCACAGACGTGTGTGTGCGTGTAAAAGAGAGAGAGAGTGCGAGTGTGTGTGAGAGAGAGTATGTGCATGTCTGCGTGCTTGGTAGAGTGTGCGCATGAGTGTGACGGAGTATAAGCCTGTGAGAGGCTGTGGGTGAGAGTGTAGGGGATGTATGCATATGAGAGTAAGTGCATGTAAGTGTTCTTGTGTGTGTGCACATGCATGTGTGAGAGACAGTGTATAGTGTAGTGGGGTCAGCTGTAATGTGACATGAACACTGCAGGTGACCCAATACATTATACACACACTCTCTCTCAAACACACACATTTACATATTCACACACTCATGCAAATCCACACCCACACACACCCCCCCACCCACCCAAGCGCACACCCTGACAGGCTTATACTCCATCACACTCATGCACACGCACAAGTCTATGAGGTGTATTTGCAAACACATTCTATTTTGCTCAAAAAGTATATAATCTGCTGGCAGTCAATCAACTTAACATTTTATAAATTCCTACTTTGGAAATAGAATCAATCTGACTCAAGATTGGGATACAGACGGATTCTGACCTCACACCTTTAATGCATTGTCTGAGCTGAGACGTCACCTTTTTTTAATAAAATCTTAAGTTGTCTTGAGAATGTGAATTAAAAGTAGTTGAGATTTACATATTACCAAACCAACACCTGCAACCCATTCTAAAAGATTAAAGACTTAACAGCAATCTAGGTTTGTTCAATAGATCATTTCAGTTGCATGACACTGTAATCTTTTGCCATAAATTCTGTGTCTTATGATCCTGTTCTACAGCTACCTGATGAAGGAGCAGTGTTCCGAAAGCTATTACAGGTGCACAATCAGTTATCTGCAATCCTGAAAAGCTCCAAAATCCAAAGTTTTTTCTAATTAACAAGGTTGTTTGGTGCGCAAACAGTTAACCCAACTCCACACCCACTCGACCCATATCACGGTGGGGTCGTGGCCCAGCACTAGCAGGCATCAATTCTGTCTCAAGGCCGTAGTACTCATGCATTTGCTGTTTGGTAAGATCATTTTAAATTTCACTGTCAAACTGTCACTTATTCCGAAATCCAAAAACTTCGGAATTCCAAAAGCTAGCTGGTCCAGAGGGTTTCGGATAATGTACCTGTACTTCCAAATAAACCTGTTGGACTATTTCCTCGTGATGTGTGATTTTTAACTTTGTCCACCCCAGTCCAATACCAACAACTCCACATCTTAGTCAAAGTATCACTGGCCAACGTTGCACTGAATTTCCATTTGAACCAGACTTCTAATTCACTCACTCAGCCTTTATCTCTCTCAGCTAAAGTCTCCTTCACATGAGTCCTTACTGACCATGTTGTGCAAAAACCCCTTTCTTATGTGGATTTGTTTCAAAATGAATCTATCATTGTGTTCAATGCATACCGAAATGCCTTTCATTTCCCCATATTGGTTTCTTCCATCTTTGTCCCAGTTCTGCTTCTCATTCACATTTTTTTTTAAAAAAGTGTCATCAATAAATTGAACAGCTTTGAATTTCAATTTAACCCCATATTGCTCATATTATCTGAATATTATCACATTTTGCAAACATCGTAGCAATGACAGGTTGAGTCAACATTCATTGAACTGTCCAGAAGAAGTGCATTCTCTGAAGAACTGTTCTGAAATTCAGCCTGTTGTATGTATCAAAAAGATAGAAAGTTCATTACCAACAAGCCACTGAAATTCCCTATATCAGGGATTTGCTTATTGAGCTAACAATCAAACATGTTCTAGTTTTCATTTCTAGCAGTTATGCACAGATTCATATTACATCACACGAGGTGACCATTTTTGGTGTCATGTCTGTGTGAACTTTGTGCAAGTAATGTTCACATACACAAATACAACAGGACCGTGGATGCTAGAGATCAGAAATAAAAACCTTGATCGGGAAACTCAAATAGGTCTAGTATAATCTACAGTGTGGCTCAGTGGTTAGCACTGCTGCCTCACAGCACCAGGGTGTCTGCGTGGGTTTCCTCCGGGTGCTCCGGTTTCCTCTCACAGTCCAAAGATGTGCAGATCAGGTGAATTGGCCATGCTAAAGTGCCCATAGCGAGTGGTGCATTAGTCAGAGGGAAGTGGGTCTGGGTGGGTTACTCTTCGGAGGGTCAGTGTGGACTGGTTGGGCCGAAGGGCCTGTTTCCACACTGTAGGGAATCTAATCTAAAAATCTAATCTAAACAGTTAATGTTTCAAGTTTAATTATTCTTTTTCGTAACTTACACTCTCACCTTTTACCTGCACCAATTTCCTCTGCCTTTTGTCTGTTATCCTGGAAATTTTTCTCTTCAGATAATTATCAACAACCTTTTAAGGTTTTGATTGAACCTGTCTCACCATACTCCAGGCAATACTTTCCAGATTCCAAACACATTTCATAAAAATGTTTTTCATGTCACTGTTGCTTGCTTTGTAAGTAACGTTTAACTACTGTTCACCAATTCCTTATGCCATTGGGAATAGTTTCTCCATATTGACCCTGCCAGACCACCTCATCATTTTTTAATATTTCTTTCACATTTCCTCCAAGTTTCATTCTCCCAAAGAGAACAGTCCCAGCTTCTCTCATAACTGAACTTCCTTCCTGGAATCTTTGCTATACTCTCTCCAATGCCATCAAATCCTTTCAGAAATATGGTCTCCATTTTACTTCAGCTAAGGCAACAGAAATGTTTAAAGGAGATTTATCATATTCCTTGCTCAGTGTCTCTTAGAGAGATATTAAATTCAGCCATGAAAAAGTCACACCCATTCCAATAAACCCATAAAGTATTTCTCATTAACATCTAAGGTCAAAATCAAAGCAGTCATTCCTGTTTTATTCTTAATACAACTTCTCTGTGGTAATTCAACACAATCAAATGGTTTGCTAAGCCATTTTAGAAGCCACTTAAGAACCATTATTCTGGATCAAGGAGTCACATATCAGACCAAACTGAATAAGGAGATATTTCCTTTCCTTAAAAGGGCATTCATTTCTAGACAACCACATGTGCAAGAAGCGTTAATTGCTGCAGAAACTTGAAATTGTCGTTTCAGAGCTTAAGCAGCAACTGTAGTGTATCCACAAAGCAGAGAACAATGTAAATAGCACATTCAGAGGTAGTTACACCACAGCTGAAGAGCCTGGACACAGAAAGGGAAGAGATAATTGGCAAGCAATTCAAGAGAAATAGGCAGGTAATGCAGAAGCCCCAAAACTATTAAGCTGTTTTGAAAACTGATGAGGTGCTGGTTCCTCAAGGCAGGACAGTTAGAGCCACATTTATGGCACCAAAAGGAGCTCAGATGTACAGGACAGAAGGAAGAAAAAAACAAAGAGCAGTAGTAATAGAGAATTTGTTTGTTAGAGGAGCAGACAGCCATTTCTGTGGCTATAGATGTGGCTACAGGATCGTCCATGCAGACCATTTTTCTTGTTGGGGGGGGAGGGGGTACGATCGAAGGTTCACGTTGTTACCATCGACTCAGGTAGGAAGGAAGATGCAGTCTTGCCAACAGAACTTAGGAAGCTGTGTAGAAAATTAACAAGCATAACCTCAAATGTCGTCATCTCCAGATTAATCGATTAAGTTCAGAAATAGAAGGAGAAGGCAGACAAATGTGTAGTTGGAAAGATGGTGCAGCAGGGAGATTCCTGGGACAGGGTCATGGAGAAAGGTTTCTGTAAGAAGCCAGGCTGATTGCACTATTCAGGACATTTTGTTTGTGCGGTTGGATGGGCTTTAGAATAATTAGGCAGGGGTATAGAAACCAAAAAAGCATATTATAAAAGAATACCAGTATTCACAACATAGTTGGAGACACAGATAGCACTAACATACAGAATGCTAGCAGGTGAATTTGAAGGGATAAAAAGAATGGAGTCTAAATCAGGGTAATTGTGCATGTATGTGAATACTTCAGTGCAGTAACTAAGACTGGGAAGTTTAATGGCATAAATTGCCATGTGGAGTATGATATTGTGGTAAAAACAGAAATTGACTCAAGGAAAAGCAGGTCAGAATGGTAAATATGCCTGCATTGAACATGTTCAGAAAAGACTGAATAGGAATGAAAGGAGAGGGGGTGGCAGTACAGTTAAGGAGAATATTGCAATGATGGAGAAAGAGGATATACCAGGAGGTTTAAGGACACAATCAATTTGGCTAGATCTAAAAAACAAGAAGGGCACAGTTGTATTGCTCAGTGTAGCATATAGACTATCATCTAGTGGGAGAGATGCAAAGAAAAAATCTGCAGAAAAATTAGAGATGACAACATTACAGAGTACTTATAACAGGGGACTTTAATTACCCAAATTCTGGTTAGTGTCAGGGGCAAGTATTCCTAGATTGTGTACAGGAGAGTTTCCGATAGTTGTTTACCTCCAGTTTAATATGGAAGGATACACTGTTAGACCTGGTTCTTGGAAATCAAGTGTGCCAAGTAGATTAAGTGGGGAAACAATTAGGAAACATTGATTGTGCAGTTTAGGAGTTGAGTGAAAATTGACAATAGTCTATTCAGAGAATTAGAAAAAACAATTGGGAGAACAGACTTAATTTGGAGCTGGGCTGGATAAACTAGAACAAAAGGTTGATAGGAAAATACCACACCTGAGCAATGGACAACCTTTAAAGAGGAAATGGCTTGGGTACAGTCAAGGTATATTCCCTCAAAAGGAAAAGTTAGTACAAACAAAGCCAGAACGCCAAAAGAGATAGAAATTAAGCACACCTTTTTCTTATTTATCTTATGCCAAGCTTAAGGTTATAAAAAATAAAATGGAGAACCAAACAGGAATATGGACAGTTCTAAGGGGAGCTGAAAATGAGTTGCAAAGCAAGAGCATAAGAAAATAGTGGCATAAGGCCCCAAAGACTTCTACAGGCGTATAACAAGCAAAAGAGTGGCGAAACTGAAATGAAGTACCGATTGGGGAACAAAAAGTTATAAAAATAGAGGTAGGTGGCCAAAGCTGTGGTTTTAAATGAATACTTTGCATCTGTCTTTAACAAGGAGATAAATCCTATTCAGGCTGTGAAACTAAGAAAGAAACTCTGCCACTAGAAAGGTTCAAAACTGATGAGGAAGAAGTGTCGAGTAGAGTGGTGATATCAAGTGATAAGGTATCAGTACTGGATGAGCTGCATCCAAAGATACTCAAGGAAGTGAGAGGGGAAATTTCAGGGACATTGGCTTTAATCTTTCAGTCTTCCTTGGACTCCATAGGAGCTGCCAGAAGACTAGCGAATGGTGAATGTCAAGCCCTTGTTCAAAAATATTTCTAAGGACAAGGCAAGTACTTACAACAGCAGTCATTTTAACTTCAGTGGTAGAAAAATTTCTAGAAAAAAAATTATTCAGGATAGGATTAGTAGACACATGCAGAAAAAGGCATAAAGGGAATTCTAAAGGGGAAATCATGTTTAACCAACAGTTCTTTTTGAAGAGTTAACAGAAAGGATCAGTAAGGGAAATGCTGTTGATGTGGTATATTGAATTTTCAGAAGGTGTTCGATACAAACCCAATGAACCTGAAAGAACCTGAGGCAATTGTTATGAAGTTGAAAGAGTGTATGGTCACTTTAAGACAGAAAGTGCTTTTCTGAATTTAGGGTGTAGCAACAGCTGCCAGGATAAAGAACAGTTAAGAGACTGGCTGTTCTAAAATAGATATATGTAACAATTGGCTGTTAAATGAATACCTGAGTCTTGCTTGCTGTTTTGACAACAATTTAAAATCTAACCAGTTAATTAAAATTGTGCCCAGGATAAGAAAACCCAACTGAGTTTGAATTTATTGTATTGACAACATCAGACCAATGAGAGGGTACAATGCTGGGGGTATAAAACCTAGGACATTTTGAAAATTGGTCAGAGCAACTGCCATCCAAAGAAATAAATATCTTGCTCTCAAAGAAATCTCAGAAGGTATTATCTATCAAAAAGGTACCTTTTCCTGTAAAAGCAGTAAAAACATGACAACCCAGGGAGAAGACAGCAGAATCGGAAGGATGAAAGGAAGTAACGGAATCGGATGACTGGAAGGAAGACAGCATAAGAGACTGTATGGACTTTAAGAGATTAAGTTAATGAAATGGTTAATAATGGTGTTACTGGAGCAACATTTTTATAGAGTGGGGTCAGATTGTGATTACTTAAAAAGGGGCTCGGATTTGTTAATAGTTTTTGTTTAGTGTTCAGTGTTAGAGTTAGGAAAATAAGTTGTTTTTTTTAAAACAGTGGAAATCGTGGATATTCTTTCATTCACACTTTTAGCAGATTATGAGGTGAGGCGAGCTTTTCTAGGTGTTTTAGTTTAAATTAGCAGACGGTTTCAACTTAGCAGAGGGTTTCAACCTCTGCATTGTAACACAATCAAGAGGGCAATAGATGATTGCTTAAATAGAAGCAATGCGCAAGAGTATGGGGAAAAGGCATTTAGTTAAATGCACATTTGGAGTGCTGGTGGGACAAATGGTCTCCTCCTGTGCAATTGCATTTCTATGAAGTGTGTTTCTGATATGGTAACCATAACCTAGAATATAAAGTTACTTTCATTATACTTAAAACTGAATTTAAATTCAGTAACTATTTGAACTGACAATGTTTAACGAATACTTCAGGCCTCTCAACTGTCAGTTCAGAAACATAGCATTAAAAGAGACCTCAAGAATTTACTCGCATGATTACTCACGAGACCTAACTGCCATAGCTGCCAAGTGACCAAGACTGGGAACTGAATACTCAAGGATATCCAATATTTAGGGAGGATAGGTAAAAAGGAAAATGAGGCACTAATAGTAAGGCATGGGTTCAGTTCATTATCTCAAATAAGAAGAAGTAAAAATGTGGAACCTGTTTGAGTTGAGGCAACAGACATTGCTAGATATGTTAATAGGCCAGCAAAAAGTATGATATTAATCAGGAGTTTAGAAAATCACATAGAACAGTGAATACAGTAATCATGGGTGACTTAAATCTTTATATAGGCTGGGTAAACCGAAAGAGCACTAATGGTATCGCTTGTGATCCAGGATTCGAAATCTTGCCATCTTATCTTTCATCCTAGGATTTTAAAATCACTCAAACAATCCTGTTGTTTTTATATCTTTCCATGAACTACCTACATACCTGTTCCTCTATCTTCCACTGGCCAGTGGGAGGCCTACAGCATAACCCCACTACAGTGGCTGCATCTCCCTTATTATTGCTGAATTCTACCAGTCTATGGCCTCCCTGGACAAGCCCTCAAGATGCTATCTCAGTGTGACATTCTTTTAATCAGTACTGCAACTCCCCCATCTCTTTTACTTTCCTCTCCACCATGCCTGAAACATCTAAATCTTGGAATGTTGTATTACCAGTCCTACCCTTATCCCAATCAAGTTTCTGTAACATCCTAGCTTCATGTACTAATCCAAGTTCTAAGCTCATCAGCTTTACCGGTTTGCATTACCCACCTTGCATTAAAATAGCTCAGGAAAAAGTATTGGTACCTTGCACCAGGTAGTCAGCACTCCATCCTGGAGTCTCACTTGTGGCCACAGAAATGCCTGTGCCTTTGACTAAAGGGCTCCCGATCACTACCAATCCACAAAACTTCTCCTAAATTAGACCTCATATAGCCCATCCTGCAATGTTTGTTAACCTGCCTGCTCTTCTTTATTAGACTTACTTGATTAAAATGTCTTCACTTTCCTCAATCACTCCATGTGCTGACCCATTTTTTCTGTTCCCATCCCTTGCCACACTAGTTGATTTCCTCCCAAGTGACATTAACAAACTTCTCTACACAGATGCTTGTGCGCCCCTCCAGTTTAGGTGCAACCCATTCTTCTTGTACTGGTAATTCCTACACTGGAAGAGTGATCTGGATCAATGATACAGATATCCAAAGCCCTCCCACTCACATCAGTTCATTAGTCACATGCTCTACTGGTTATCCTCTTATTTCTGGCCTATCATGTGACACGTGGAGCAATCCCGAGATTACAAACTAGAGGTCCCACTTTTCAATTTGCTACTTAACTCCCTAAATTTCCTTTGCAGGATCTCATCTCTCTTCCTGACCATGTCATTAGTACCAATACATACCATGACCTCTGGCTGCTCACACTCGCCTTTCATAATGCCCTGGGACCCCTTAGAGACATTCTTGATGCTGGCACCAGGTAATGAGCACATGAGCACATTATTTTATTTTTAAAAACAGTTTGTTTTAAAATTACTTACCGGTAGCGGGCAGCGGTGTATTTTTTTCTTCACAGAAGGAGCGGGAGCACCAGGGGGAAGTGATGACGACCAGAGGGGCAACAGGGAAGGAAAGCAGTGAGTATAAATACTCACCCTTCGCGCCAACGGTCATTTTGAGTGCGAGCAGCAGCTGAGGTTAAACAAACCCGGAAGACTGCAGCTAAGGTAAGACAGTTTGTTTTAAAATTACTTACCGGTAGCGGACAGCGGTTTTTTTTTCTTCACAGAAGGAGTGGGAGCAGCAGGGGGAAATGACGACAACCAGAGGGGCAGCCAGGAAGGAAAGCAGTGAGTATATAAATCAGGAAGGCGGCCAAACCCAAGACTCTACAACTGTAGTGTCTCCCACCCGTCCTCCTCCTCTAACCTAGTTAATAAGGACTCTGGTTTGTTAAGGTAAGTATTTTCTATTTCTTTATCAGTGACTGGTTAAAAATTTACTTTTTTGGTTTATCTATTAATTGGTTTTTAGAAAAAGACTATAGCAGAGAGGTATCAGAAAGTATTTTAATTCAAATTTATACAAAGTAATAAAGTAATTAACTAAGCAGAGATGGCTGGGCAGGTGATGTGCTGTCGCTGTATGATGTGGGAGCTGGCTGATCCCATTGTGAATGACAGTGACCACATCTGCAGCAAGTGTTGGTTGCTGGAAGAACTCCGG
>NW_025215126.1:0-2002 GCF_004010195.1 Chiloscyllium plagiosum | reverse complement strand
GTTGTGAAGCTTGAAAGGGTTCAGAAAAGATTTACAAGGATGTTGCCAGGGTTGGAGGATTTGAGCTATAGGGAGAGGCTGAAGAGGCTGGGGCTGTTTTCCCTGGAGCATCGGAGCTGAAGAGAGACCCTACAGAGATTTATAAAATCATGAGGGGCATGGGTAGGTCTTTTCCCTAGGGTGGGGGAGTCCAGAACTAAAGGGCATAGATTTAGGGTGAGAGGGGAAAGATTTAAAAGGGACGTAAGGGGCAACGTTTTCACACAGAGGGTGGTGCCTCTATGAAATGATGAAGTGGTGGAGGCTGGTACAATTAAAACATTTAAAAGGCATCTGGATGGGTATATGAATAGGGGGAAATGGTTTAGGGGGATATGGGCACACTGCTGGAAAATGGGACTAGATTAATTTAGGATATCTGGTTGCTGTTTACCTAGAAACCTGAAGTTTTAGTTATATTTGGCCAAGAAACCTGCAGTTTCTCGTTCAGTTAGGGTCTGGCTGTAAAACAAATACAAACTTTGAAACCATCTGTCAATGCATCTGTCCGAATATTTGCCAATCATTTGTTCAGATAGCAGCTCGTACACAATCTCTCATTGGTTGTCCAAACTGTATATTCCGTCACACAGTTCAATAGCTGGCAATAATGTGCAAACTATTCAATGTGGATACCAGGCATGGGTCTTGGGAGTTAACAAACCAGATGGCAGTCAGAGATGTTGGGAGGGTAATTGCAGAGTATTTGGGAGTTGGAAGATTTTTGTGGAAGGAGAGAAGTAGGGTCTGGGGTATCTGAAGGCTTTAGCTTAGAGGAGGAATTGGCAGGTTCAGGGTGTTGAGGATGGTCATGTCCCACAGGGAATTGGTGGGTCTCGGGGAGAGGAAATCTCAGAGAATCTTGTAGGGAGAGAAGTTAGAGGGTGCAAGGGATTCAAAGGTCACTTGGGAGGGGAAGTTTACTAGTCTTGAAGGGTGATACTGTCAGAAGGTAGAACATAGAAAATAGAACATTACAGGGCAGTACAGGCCCTTCGGCCTTGATGTTGCACTGACCTGTGAAATTAATCTGATGCCCATCTAATCTACACCATTCCATTATTATTCACATGAAAGTCCAATGCCCACTTAAATGCCCTTAATATCATTGAGTCTACCACTGTTGCAGGCAATGCGTTCCATGCCTTTAGTACTCTCTGAGTAAAGAAACTACCCCGATATCTGTCCTATATCTATCATCCCTGAATTTAAAGTTGTGTCCCCTCATGTTAGCCACCACCATTTGAGGAAAAAGGCTCTCACTGTCCACCCTATCTAACCTTCTGATTATCTTATACTTCTCGGCAAAGTCACCTCTCAACCTTCTTCTCTCTGATGAAAGCAGCCTCAGTTCCCTCAGCCTTTCCTTGTAAGACCTTCCCTCCATACCAGGCAACAACCTGGTAAATCTCCTCTGAACCCCTTCCAAAGCTTTCACATCCTTCCTATAATGCAGTGACCAGAATTGTACGCAATACTCCAGGTGCAGCCGCACCAGTGTCTTGTACAGCTGAAGTATGACCTTGTGGCTCCGAAACTCAATCCCCCTGCCAATAAATGGCAACACACCTTATGCCTTCTTAACAACCCTATCAACCTGGGTGGCAACTTTCAGGGATTTAATTCATAACTCCAAAACTCAATCCCCCTCCCAATAAACACCAACACACCATATTCCTTCTTAACAACCCAATCAACCTGGGTGGCAACTTTCAGGGATTTATGCACCTGGACACCGAGATCTCTCTGCTCATCTACACTACCAAGAACTTTACCATTAGCCCAGTATTCTGCATTCAGGTCTTTTGGGGATTTTTACTTAAAGCAAAATTTTTAAATGTTAGCTATATTTATTTTGGATAAAGATTTACAGTTAGGCTCCCAGGGAATAGGTATAATGAGTAGCCCTGCTCTTCCTGGCACATGCTAATGACCTAGACTTCAGTGTATAGGCAAATATGTA
>NW_025215125.1:64679-65000 GCF_004010195.1 Chiloscyllium plagiosum | reverse complement strand
ATTAATCTGTGCCAATTTGAAAGTCCAGGGGGGCCCTCAGCCACCCAGTTTACCAAAATATTTTTCCTTGCACAGAAGGAGAGAATAGAAAATAGTCTCTTCCTGTGCATATCCAGGGAGGCTGAGTTCGAAAAGCCCAAAAGGAGAGATACAGGGTCCACTTTAATTTCCGTTCCTAAAATTTCTGTCAGGGTACTTGCTACTTTAGTCCAGTATCTACGGATCTTATGACAGGTCCATAAGCAATGTACAAGAGTGCCCACCTCTATTTTACATTTGGGACACATTGGAGATGCCCCTGCCTTAAATTTTGCCAATCGA
>NW_025215125.1:55324-57447 GCF_004010195.1 Chiloscyllium plagiosum | reverse complement strand
TGGCTTGAGAATGGTCAATACTCTGTGGGAATAATCCTGCCGTTTGAGGATGTTCAATACTGTGTGAATAATCCTGTGGCCTGAGGATGGTCAATACTATGTGTGAATACCCCTGCGGTCTGAAGATCATTAATACTGTGAAGGTAATAATGCTGTGACCTGTAAATGGTCAAGACAGTGTGTGCATTAATCCTGTGGCCGTATGCTGGTCAATACTGTGTGTGAATAATTCTGTTGGCTGAGAATATTGAATGTTGTGTGTGAATGATCCTGTGGCCAGAGGATCGTCAATGCTGTGTCTGAACAATCCTCTGACCTGTCAATGGTCAATACTGTGTCAAAGTAATCCTGTGGCTTGAGGATGTTCAATACTGTGTCTGAATAATTCCCTGGCCTGAGGCTGGTCAATACTGTGTGTGAATAATCCTGTACCTGAGGATGGTCAATATTGTGTGTGAATAATCCTGTTGCCTGAGTATAGTCAGTACTGTGTGTGTATATCCTGTGGCTTGAGAATGGTCAATACTCTGTGGGAATAATCCTGCCGTTTGAGGATGTTCAATACTGTGTGAATAATCCTGTGGCCTGAGGATGGTCAATACTATGTGTGAATACCCCTGCGGTCTGAAGATCATTAATACTGTGAAGGTAATAATGCTGTGACCTGTAAATGGTCAAGACAGTGTGTGCATTAATCCTGTGGCCGTATGCTGGTCAATACAGTACGTGAATAATACTATTGGCTGGGAATATTGAATATTGTGTGTGAATGATCCTGTGGCCTGTGAATGGTCAATAATGTGTGTGATTAATTCTTGGACTGAGTATGATCAATGCTATGTGTGAACAATCCTATGGGCTGTGAATGATCAATACTCTGTCAGAATAATCCTGTAGCTTGAGGATGGTCAATACTGTGAGTGAATAATCCTGTGGTCTGAGGATTGTCAGTACTGTGTGAGAATAATCCTGTGACCTGTTAATTGGTAAAGAGAATGTGTTCATTAATCCTGTGGCCTCAGCTTGGTCAATACAGTGTGTGATTGATCTTATGGTCTTAGGATGGTCAATACTGTGTGCGAATAATCCTCTGGCCTGTGAATGGTCAATACTGTGGGTGAATAACCCTTGACCTGAGGATGATCAATACTGTGTGTGAGTAATCCTGTGGGCAGAGAATGGTTAATACTGTGTGTGAATAATCCTGCGACTTGAGGATGGTCAGTACTCTGTGTGAATAATCCTGTGGCCTGTGAATTGTCAGTACTGTGTGCAAATAGCCCTTTGCCTAAGGATGGGCAATACAGTGTGTGAATAATAATGTGGCCTGTGGATGTTCAATGCTGTGTGTTAATAAAACTGTGGCCAATGGATGGTCATTACTATGTGTTAATAATCTGTGGCCTGTGCATAGTTAATATTGTTTGCAAATAATACTGTGGCCTGTGGATGGACAATACTGTGTGTGAATAATCCTGTGGCCTGAGAATGGTCAATACTGTGTGTGAGAAATCCTGTGGTTTGAGAATGGTCAATTCTGTGTGTGGATAATCCTGTGGCCTGAGGAAAAAAATTTTTTTTTTGGGCGGCACGGTGGCCCAGTGGTTAGCACTGCAGCCTCGCAGCGCCAGAGACGCGGGTTCAATTCCCGAATCAGGCGACTGACTGTGTGGAGTTTGCACGTTCTCCCCGTGTCTGCGTGGGTTTCCTCCGGGTGCTCCGGTTTCCTCCCACAGTCCAAAGATGTGCAGGTCAGGTGAATTGGCCATACGAAATTGCCCGTAGTGTTAGGTAAAGGGTAAATGTAGGGGTATGGGTGGGTTGCACTTCGGCGGGTCGGTGTGGACTTGTTGGGCCGAAGGGCCTGTTTCCACACTGTAATGTAATGTAATCTAAATCTAAATACTGTGTGTGAATAACCCTGTGCCCTGAGGATGGTCAATACTGGGTGTGAATAATCCTGTGGCCTGAGGATGGTGAATACTGTGTGTGAAAAATCCCGTGGCTTTAGGATGGTCAATACTGTTTGGGAATAATCCTGTGACCTGAGGATCGTCAATACTGTGTGTGAAAATTCTGTGAACTGCAAAATGGTCAAGACAGTGTGTTCATTAATCCTGTGG